>NW_006409043.1:280448-298358 GCF_000296735.1 Chrysochloris asiatica | reverse complement strand
TATATACACACACACACACACATACACACTCACACACACGCATACAAGAATACATAATCAGAGCTCTGATAGTGTTGTGTTTATGAGTCAGGTTGCTAACCTCAAAGTAAGCCGTTCAAAACTACCAGCCATTCTGAGGCAGAAAAGTGAGGCTTTCTGCTCCGGTAAAGATTGACAGCCTCAGAAATCTATGGAGGGACGCAATGAGTCGGAATCGAATTCATGGGCACACCACCACTACATATATATATGTGTGTGTGTGTGTGTGTGTGTGTGTGTGTGTGTGTGTGTGTGTGTGATACCAATAGGGTCACCCACAGTCAAAGATTTCATCTGGGCTTCCAGATGAAGACAGACTAGGAAAGAAAAATGGACAACTTCTGAATATTTAGTTACTGAATACCTTATAAGTAGCATTATAAGGTATTCAACAGTCTAAACAGTATTCTGTCAGCACCAGAATATTGAATATTGAAACAGAATACTGTTAGATGTAGTGCCAAAAGATGAGCCCCTCAGGTTGGAAAAACTCAAAATGCGACCAGGAAAAAGCTGACTCCTCAAAGTGAGCTCAATGTAATGATGCACATTGAGCAAAGCCCTCAGGACCTTCATTTGCTTGTTGTTAAGTGCCGTGGAGTTGGTTCCGGCTCATAGCGACCCTGCACAGGGTTTCCGAGGCTGTAAATCTATACGGGAGCAGAAAGTCTCATCTTTCTCCCGCGGAACCGCTGGTAGTTTCATTTGCTAATGGGACACAACTCAAAATGAAGAGACACAGTTGTAAACAGTCATCAATAATTGGAACATGGAATGTATGAAGTATGAATCTTGAAAGTTGAAAATTGTCAAAAATGAAATGGAACACATAAACATCGATGTTCTACGTTAATGAACTGAAGTTGACTGGATTGACTATTGTGAATCTGACAATCACATGGTTTACTCAGCCAGGAATGCAAAATTGAAGAGGAATAGTGCTGCATTCATTATAAAAATGGATATATGAAGATCTGTCTTGAAGTACAGTGCTGTCTGTGATAGGATAATGTCCATACGCTTACAATGAAGACCAGATAATACCACTATTGTTCAATTTACACACTATGTAATGAAACTAATGATGAAAGTGAAGAATTCAACCAACTGCTTCAGTCTGAAATTGATCAAACATGCAATCGAGATGTATTGAAAATTACTGGTGATTGGAATGCAAACATTGGAAACAAAGAAGAATGATCAGTTGTTGGAAAATATGACCTTGGCAATAGAAACAATGCTAGTGATCACATGATAGAATTTTGCAAGACCAGTGACTTCTTCACTGCAAGTACCTATTTTAAACAACATAAAAGATGACTGTACACTTGGACTTCATCAAATGTAATACACAGAAATAAATTGACTACATTTGTGGAAAGAGATGGTGGAAAAGCTCAATATCATCAGCCAAAATAAGGCCAGGGGGCAGATTATAGAAAAGACCATCAATTATTCATATGTAAATTCAGGTTGAAGTTGAAGAAAATTATAACAATTCCATGAGAGTCAAAATATGACCTTGAATATATCCCACATGAATTTAGAGATCATCTGAAGAACAAACTTGATGTATTAGACACTAAAGACTGAAGACCAGAGAGTTGTGGGATGACATCAAGAACATCATACAGAAAGAAAGCAAAGGTCATTAAGAAGACAAGAAAGAAGGAAAAGACTAAAATGGATGTCAGAAGAGACTCAGAGACTTGCTATCCAACATAGAGATGCTATAGCAAATGGAAAAAGTAAGGAGGTACAAGATCTGAATAGAAAATTTCAAAGGATAGCTCAACAATACAAAGTCAAATATTATAACAAAATGTGCAAAGACCTGGAGTTAGAAAGACAGAAGAGTAGAACATGCTCAGCATTTCTCAAGCTAAGGAAAATGATGAAACAATTTAAACTTGACTTGAAAGATTCTGTGGGGGGAAATAATGGATGATGCAGAAACCATGAAAAGAAGATGGAAAGAATACACAGAATCATTGTACCAAAAAGAAATGGTTGATGTCCAACCATTTTAAGAGTAAGCATGTGATCAAGAGTCATTGATCTTTAAGGAAGAAGACAAAGGTGCATTGGCAAAGAACAAGGCAATGGACATTTCGAAGAATGACTATTCCAGAATACTTAATTGTGCTCCTGAGAAACCTATACACAGACCAATAGGCAGTTATTCCATCAGAACAAGGGAACACTAAGTGGATTAAAATTCAGAAAACTTGAATACCAGAGTTGAATTCTTCACCATACTTATTCAATCTGTATGCTGAGCAAATAATCCAAAAAGCTGGATTATATGAAGAAAAATGTAGCAACATGATTGGAAGAAGAGTCATTAACAACCTGCGATATGCAGATGATACAACCTAGCTTGCTGAAAACAGTAAGGACCTAAAATACTGATAAAGATCAAAGACCATAGAGCAACAGTCAGGAAATCAAAGGAAGTGTTGCATTGGCCAAATCAGCTGCACAACACCCGTTTAAAGTATTGAAGAGCAAAGATGTCAGTTTGAAGACTAAGGTGTGTGTGATGCAAGCTATGGTATTTTCGATAACCTCATATGCATGTGAAAGTTGGATAGTGAGTAAGGAAGACCATAGTAGAATAGATTCATTTGAGTTATATTTCTGGAGGAGAATATTAAAAGTACCATGGACTGACAAAAGAACAAATAGATTTGTGTTGGAAGAAATACAGCCAGAGTGCTCGTTGAAAACAAGAATGGCTAGACTTTGTCTCTCCTACTTCATTCTTCTTGGATCAACTATCAACACTCATGGAAGCAGCAGTCAAGAAATCAAGCGACATATTGCATTTGGCAAAACTGCTGCATAAGACATTTTAAGCTATTGAAGAGCAAATATGTCAGCTTGAGGACTAAGGTGTGCCTGACCCAAGCCATGGTGTTTTCAATAACCTCATATGCATGTGAAAGCTGGACAGTGAACAAGGAAGAACCTAGAAGAATTGATACCTTTGAGTTATGGTATTGGAGGAGAATATTGAAAGTGTCATGGCTTGCCAAAAGAACCAACAGATCTGTGCTGGAAGAAGTGCAGCCAGAGTGCTCCTTTGAGGCCAGGATGGCCAAACTTTGTCTCTCATACTTCAGACATATTGTGAGGAGGGACAAGTTGCTGGAGAAGGATATCATGTTTGATAAGGTAGACGGTCAGAGAAAAAGAGGAAGACCTTCAGCAAGATGGATTGGCAAAGTGGCAGCATCAAGGGGCTCAAGTGTGGCAAAAATAGTGAGGTTGGCCCAGGACCCGGCAGTATTTCGTCTGTTGTGCATAAACTTGTTATGAGTCTGTACCAACTAGATGTCTCCTAAAAGCAATAGCAGCAACATGAGTCAGAATCGACTTGAAAGCTCTTAACAACAATGACATGTGTATAATATATGGAGTCCTGGTTTGTCACTGTAAGATAAGGACTTAACCTCAAAGTTGGTTTGAACCACAAGGTTAGCAGTTTAAACTCACCAGCTGCTCCTCAGAAATCCTATACAGGTTTGTTATTAATCAAAACTGACTCATTGACATCTAACAACAACAACATATTTACATAAAGCCTATTTTAATTCAATCGTATAAAGGTACATAACTCAATTAAGAATTTGGCACATATTTTGAATAAGCACTTATCTAAAGGAAATATGAACATTGCCATTCAGCTCATGTAAAAATGCTCAACATTATGAGTCATTTGGAAAATGCTAATTAAAATTCTAATGTAATACCACTTACACCCACTCATGGGTCTATACACAAAAAAACAGACAATATTATGTGTTGGCAAAGATATGGAAAACATGGACCTCTAATCCATTGAAGAGAGAAATATGAAAGTATGCAATAAGTTTGGAAAACAGAAATCCTCAAAAAGTTAAACATATTCTCATTATATGACCAACAGACTTCTAATTATTAACCCAAGATAAAAGAAATAAATAGAATGAAAACATATGTCCACACAAAGACCTGTACAAAATATACAGATTAGCATAATATATAACCAAAAGTGGGATTTGCCAAAATGCTCATCAACTGATAAACTGATAAACAAAATATGGTGTATTCATGCAAAGCAATATTATTCAGTTATTAAAAGAAATGAAACATTGACTCATGCTCCAATATGGATGAAACTTGAAAACAGTATGGTAAATGAAAGAATCAGGTACAAAGACTACAATTTGTTTGAGTCCATTTATCCAAAATGTCTAGAATAAACAAGTCCCTAGAGATAGAAAGTAGATTAGTGTTTGCCAGGGGTTGAGGAAGTAAGGAATGGGGTTTATTGTTAATCAGTACAGTTTCTTTTCAGGTGATGAAAATGTTCTAAAATTAATTGTGGTGATGGTTGCATGACTCTGTGAATATACTGTTGTTGTTGTTGTTATGTGCCATCAACTCAGTTCTGATTCATAACAACCTATGGACAACAGAACAAAGCACTGCCCAATCTTGTGCCATCCAAAAAATTCAGTGACAACAGTGTCCATTGTTGCTGCTACCAAATATACTGTTGATGGTGGTGGTGGTCTTCAAGTTGGTTCTGACTCAAAGGGTTTCTGAGAGCAACTGGTGGGTTTGAACTACTGACCTAATGATTACAAGTTCAATGTTTATCCTATAGCTCCACACCAGGGTCCACTGAACATATTAGAGGTGACTTTATTCTACCTTTGATCTTTTACAAAGATACATTGCATGACAAGTGAATTATATCTAAATAAATTTGATAAATGTGTGTGTGTGTGGTGCATATTCAGCTATGTCATTACAAGGATGATATTTTCAAAAACAGAGAACTGCATGAACTCAAATGCATATGACTTGTATACAGAATTTGCTTCGAATCTACCTTTGAATTAGCTGCAGTGGTAAGAAAGAAAATGATTTAGAACAGTTGTACTGAAATGGAGACAATTATACCCTTAGAAGAAACTGGCAATACCTGAAGACATTCTGGTTGTAACTAACATCCTCCGAGAAGAATTGATACATTAAAAAAAATGGTTTTGGCAAAGAAATTAAAAATACCATGGACTGTCATAAGAACAAACAAACCTGTCTTGGAATAAGCACAGGCAGAGTGCTCCTTAGAAATGTGATGCAAAGATCTGTCTCATGTACTTTGGACATGTTATCAGGACAGACTTGTACCTGGAGAAGGACGTTGTGCTTGATAAAATAGAGTGTCAATGAAAAACAGGAACACCATCAAAGGGATGGATTGTCACAGTGACATTAATAATGACCTCAAACATTCCAACAATTGTGAAAATGCTACAGATACAGCACACTGTTTTGCTGTATTATACATGGGGTCACTATGAGTCAGAACTGACTCAATAGCACCCCATAATCATCATCTAGTGGGTGATGTCAGGGTTTTGCTAAACTTATTATCATGCACATTATAACACTTTTAGAGGTATCTTGCCAAAATGTCAATAATGCTGAGGAGGAGAAACCCTAATGTAGAGGAAAATATTGCATATTGAAAATAATAAAAGATGATAAAATGGACTTTGTTGTTGTTGTTGTTAAGTGCCATGAAGTTAGTTTTGATTCATAGTGATCCTGTATAGGGTTTCTGAGGAGCAGCTACACTTTGTGGTCAAGTGTTTATCCTACAGCATCACTCCAGGATTCCATTAAAACTGACTGTGTTGTTGTTGTGTGCTGTCGAGTTGGTAATGACTCGTAGTGACTCTGTACAGGGTTTCGAAGGAGAGGCTGGTGAGCTTGAGCCACTGACTTTGCAGTTCAGGTTGACCTTACTGTCCAGCACATTAACCCACAGTGCCTCTCTAGGACTCCAAAATGAACTTTAGGAAGAGAGAATGACTAACTATATCATGGAGAAATTACAACAGTAATCAATGCTTTTTCAGATGGGTCTTGAGGAAGTTAATGGTTTTCACAGATAGAGATGAAAAGAACAAAATCAACAAATATATAGAGACAGAAAGATTTAGAGGACATGTAGGGCACAATAAACAAGCAAACAAACAGAAAAACAAGCCAGCAAAAAAAAAAAAAAAAAAAAAACAACACTAAAATTATGTAAATTTAATTTAGACTTAACAAAAATTAAAATTATATGTTGAACCAAGATTATGATTCATAAAGAACTATAGTTTAGGAAGTTTGAAAATAATTCAGTAGAAAATGAAAAAAAAAAACAAAAAACATTAATGCTTTCTGGACATTTGAATAACATGGTTGGAGAAACAGTTGAATACGTTTATTTGGCAGTTAAATAAATTTTATTTAAATAAAGCTTGTTTATTTAATAAAGATTCAATAGGATTTAAAGGTCTGTTAACTTTAAGATAAAGTAGGAGGCAATTGCAATCGCCTAGAAGAAAATTTATCTTAGGTATTTTGACAATTTAAAAAAAAATAGTAAGTTTGTCCTATAGAATGGAGGTATAATCAATAAAACTTGACAGTGTATTGAAAAAGTTGTCATGGGGGAAACAGTGTATGTATAGCATGATTTAAAATCAACAAATCTCAAATGTAGCTTTTCTAGACAAAGCTTGAATACGATTTAGGCTTCATAATTATCAGGAGTTTATGAAAAATGTAGTAAAGTGATTATATTAGTTGTGATGATGGGTGGTTGTCTGAGTAGAAATGGGGAACATAGATATGGAGCTATTAAACCAGAACCAAAAAATCCAAACCCATTGCCCCTGAGTCAATTCTGACTCACAGTGATTTTATATAGGGTTTCTAACGCTGTAAATCTGTATGGGAACAGAAAGCCTCATCTACTTTGGAATGGCTGGTGGATTTGAACTGCTGACCTTTCAGTTAGCAGTCCAGGGTTTATCCTACAGTGACACCACAATTCTGATGGAACTATTAGAAGAAGGCCATTAGTGGAACAATAAATTTTTTCACAGATAAAATTGAACTTACCCTTAAATCCCAAGATTCCAATAGTTATAATGAAAAAGAAGCACAGAATTCCAAGAATCATAACAGTGAGATGCCAGGAAAATGGAACCGAAGACTCTGGCCAAAAAGAACAGTAGCCGAAAAGGCTAAATTAAATATTAGAGATTAGAGGGAAATTATTTCTTAAATTCAGAACACTGACTCTTAAGTATCTTCAAACTTGAAGGATGATGGACCTATTTGAAAGAACAGTGACCTGAAAATTAGATGCATAAGTGGGATATTTCTCACTATTCTCTTACCATACATCTTTCAGGGAAATTGCTTACTCTAACAATCAAAATATATTCCTTATTTCATGATAGTAAACATAAATAAGCATTTGAAATTTTCTCTTTAGAACTGCATTACTGTTTTTAACACCAGACTAGTCAGAGCAATTGCACAGAACGAAGTAGTCACAAACATATCAAACACTATTTGGTTGTTTCATGACCTTGGAGATTGACGACTGTTTCTAAACAATTGAAGGTGAATTAATTTTCCCATTTGACTTTCAGTTTTGCATATTTGAATATAGCATTCAAATGACATCAATTTTCTGGAATGTTCTAAATTTGGACATTTAGTTTTCATTTAGATTTATAGACATAGTTTAAGAAATATCAAGAAGACAAGCATGCTAAATTATTTGTAACAGTTAATATTATCTAAAATTAGTTATTTGAATCACATAGACATAACCTAAGGAATTAGATAAAGTTAGATCATATATCTAAATGTCCTATTGAGTCGATGACAGTGGGTTTGATTTGGTTAGGATATATAAACTTTACCTTTTCCATTAGTGGGTCTACGTTTTATCTTCACTTGATTGGATTTCGAAGTATTTATTTTCACTTCTGAGTAAATTATCTGCTCTTTCGTATCTGGCAATTAAAGCACATTCACATTATTCCTTAGAAAGTATGCAGGCTACTATTATGTGTGAAAAGATTAACAGAATAGAACTCATCCCAAATAAAGAAGATTGATGTAACTTTTTCTTAATATATAAAGCCTATCATGTAAATTGTTTCAGGTGACAAAATCTTAAAATAATTAGACACAATTTATCTAGGATAAGCATTAGACCATAAGGTGAGCAGTTTGAGCCTATAGGCTGCTCCCGGTGAGAAAGATGAGGCTTTCTGCTCCCACGAAGATGTACAGCCTCGGAAACCCTGTACAGTCACTTTGAGTAGGAATCAACTTGGTGACACTTAACAACAATATAATAAAATTCTCTAGGGGACATTACTTAAACAAGAATGGAGAATAAATCCAGATCAGGAGTTGGGGAGGAGTAAAACATACCTTTTTTTTTAATCTTATTCTTGGAAGGCATCTGTTTTGCATCTTTATATTTTGCAGAGTTTTCAATCATCTCTGCAAGATAAAGAACATAATTTTTAAAATGTTCTCTTTCTTTCCATAACATAGTTTTCAGATCCTTTCCTCTCTGAGTTTATATCATTAAAAAGAGTATAACATTTTATATAATTAAAAAGTATAACTTTTTATATCATTAAAAAGAGTATAATTTTTCTATCATTAAAAAGAGTATAACTTCATGTCTGAAGTTTTATTATGGCAATAAGATTAAAATAATATTTTTATTTCCTACTCCTAAAGTTGGAATCTTGTTGTGGTGCTTTGGGATAAGCACTGAACTGCTAACAGTAAGGTTGCTTTTTCAAACCCACCAGCTGCTCTTGGAAACTTTATACATGGTTGCTATGAGTCGATATGGACTTGAGTATACTTTACAACAACAATTTCTAAAGTTATCTTGCATACATTTTTAGTTTTGAGTGATGTCTTTTCAATGACTACCTTGAATTACTCAAATATTTTATTTACTCTAATTTTAAATTAAAAAAAAGAAATAACCAGAAATACCATGATCCAAGAAACATTTACACAATGTTGAAATATTGTCACTATCCAGAAAAATATGAAATTTTCTAGGAGTAATTAGTATTGCTAAAGTAGTGTTCCATAATGTATTTTTCTAAAAGTTTTTGTTTATGGATCTCCTGATTTTTTTTCTTCTATTTATCTTCACTTGTATTGATTATTATAATTATTTATTATTGACCCAAAGACAATTTGCTTTACATAGCCTCATATATGATATTTTATTCCAATATACTATTATAGCAGGACCCCTGGTAAGATAGTGGGGCTGTTAACTTCAAGGTCCGTAATTAGAATCTTACAGCTGGGAGATTAGAATCTATCATGGGAAAAAGATTAATCTTTGTTCTCCCTAAAGATTCAGTGCCTCAGATACCCCAATCAGGAAAGTTATAAGTCAGAGCCAAGTCTACTTACTACACACAACCACCATACTGCTATAGATAAATGCCTTATGTTTAGAGCTCAAATTGGTTTAGTTTTACTTTTGTGGGGTGTGTTATGTTATGTCCATATTATTTGAAAGCATAGGGTAAAAGCAACCAATTCTCTTGAAAATATCAATTTCATGTTCAAATTTGGGGTATAAGTTAATTTAAACTTTAAATATTTTCATACATCATTTTTTTATCAAATAAATAAATTTATACAGGCTAGAACTCTGAATACATAAAAATAAAAGCACATGCTTACTTATTTGCCATTTTAATATTAAATTAAACAATTTTTTTTCAGGGAATTTTGTCCCATTGTTGTCTTTTACAATACAGTTAAAATATTTATAACTGACTGTGTATATATATCCACTTAGTAACATTTGATAATTTTCCACTAGAAAATTTCCTATAAGAAAATATGGTTGGTACAGAAATACATGACAATGTCTTTAAAAATTATTGACTGAATCTGGCATGTCTCAGAAAATTGAAAACTATATCATATAAATAAGTAGTCTTTATGTGGCTGTAAAATAGCAATATATTATTATATAAACCATTGATTGAACAATTATTTACCTAATCAATCCAAGTCATCATTACCATGACCATTTGCTCTATTAAACTACTTGGTCAATTTAAGACACATATTTATGTATCCTAACAAAACTATTAGCCAAATTCAATGGTAAACCATGAAAAACTTAAAAAGAGACACTTAAGCATGCAATTTAAAATCCCAAATTGATCATCTTGTTTGCAAGATTAAATTTATGGGATTGTTTTTTGTCAATTCTTTGTTCTTTCTACTCAATATACACAATTCAGCGGTGGCCTGGATGAGATGAACTAAGTGTAGCTATTCATACAGTTGGTGATACCTGTGTCAGTGCAGTTGAGCTTCTGCTGGCAATGGAGTCTGGTCCAAATAGAAGAGGTAAGCTCCAGTGAGAAGAGACGAGTATGAGCCGGAACACAGTATGAGTCTTCTTGGTTATTTATCGTATCAGCTCTTGTTATGTAGAAGGTCCAACACTTGTCATCTACAAGTGAAGATATGAGTGAGCAATTTATATTTGCATTTCAGATTTCACCTGCAACTTAATTTGTAAGAATTTGTTTTTAGTTTTTTTTTTCAATAGAAGCAATGAATGGACAAGATAATTTAAAGGGTCGTGCCCATTTTGCACTCCAAATAAACAAACACTGCACATTAAAGTTAAAAAAAAAAAAGAGAGAGACCACCTTTACCACTACCACCCCACCACCAATACAAAGATTCTAAATATAAACCCTGTAACAGACACTAACGTTTTGTTCTTTATATAGAAAATGTATTAGGAAGATATTGAAATATATCCTCTACTGTACTATAATGTTGACTGTAGAAAAATACACAATTACTAGTAAGCCATTATTTCCTATTTATCTGAAGGAGATAAGACATTCATAAGACCTTATTTTCTAAGTAAGGTCTTATAAAATTTATTAAATTGTAGATCAGTTTATCCTTGGTTCTTCATAAACATATACCTAAATGAAATAGCTTTATTCTTCAAAATATATTTTTTCATAATACAATCTTTTCATAGTCTGCTTATCAGTTCAGTAAAACATGAAATACAGAATATTCTTAAGCTAAACTTCAGACTGATGTTTTTTGCTTCTTTTTCACTCTAATCTGTTCTTAAATATAGGAGAACAATAACACAGTAGCTTCCTTGTCAGTCATCTGATAGGTGCAATGGGTAAAACAAAGACAATGCAGTTGGAATATGCATCTAAGGCTTTCAACACACAAGAAAAATGCTGAGATAGCTTTGTTTTCATCATTCAGTAACAAAAAGAATTTCAATTGTAGATTTTCATTTATATAGAAAATATTTAGAAATAATACATTTACAAAAATAATCTCATTGAATTTTAGATTGAAGAAATGCTGATGCTTTGATACAAAAATGAATTTTCTCAGATATTTCCAAATAAAATTAATATAAACAAAGAACAAGCTTAGGTAATGTCTTTAAGAACATTTGTTTATTTATATTCTGCCTATAGTTCTGTTGGAGTTCTGGTGTGGCACTATTGAATAAGAACTGGACTGCTAACTGGTGGTTCAAACCTAGCAGCCACTCCTTAGTAACCCTATATAGAGTCTCTAAGAGTCAGAACCCACTCCACAACACTTAACAACAAGAATGCCTGCAGTGGAACTTGGACTTCTCTCTTCAGTACCATTGGTTCTTGATCATATGCTTCCTAATGAAACGGTTGAACATTAACCAATTAATTTTGGTATGTTGTTGTTGTTGTTAAGTGCCGTCAATTCGATCCCGACCCATAGCAACTCTGTATAAGGTTTCCAAGGAGCAGTTGGTGAGTTTGAATCACTGACTTTGTAGTTAAACGACTTTGTAGTCTGATGCATTAGCCCACAGCGCCACACCAGGACTCCTATTTTTGGTATGGTTATCCTTTATTTCTTCCATCTATATGTGGTTTCCTGGTTCACTTAATATTTGAATTCTTTTGCATTACAACTTCAGGCTTGAATTTTTCTGAATGGGTTCTCCATTTTTGGTTTTCTAATTTCAAGTTTTTGAACATCTCATTATAATACTTTGTATTCTTGAACTACTTTTGGAAATTTTTTCAACTCTTTTACTTCATCATTTCTTCCTGTTTAGATTCTCTATGTTTAAGGGCAAGTGTCAGTGTCTCTTCTGACATCCACTTTGATTTCTTTGAATTTGTCTTTCCTTCCTATCTTTTTAGTGATCTTTTGCTTTTTTTTTCATGTATGATGTTCTTTTTTTTTTCTGTTTTTCTTTTTTTTTTTTATTGGGGGTGGGGTGGGGAGATGTACACAAAAACACTCAGACATATATAATAATTTAAACAACCAAAGGACACATTCTGCAAGCCTGCCTCCTGGCCACCAGCACCCAGTCCTTCTCTTTCCATGAGTCTAGAGTCCTCAGCTGCTCCCTCTCTCCATGTCCTCATCTCTGCCCCCATCTCTGGTGTTGGTGCTTCTCTGGATAGTGTCCTGCATTCCGTTTGTGCTCTTCTCTCTTGATGATCATAGGGTCCTCTGTTTCTGGACTAATTATAGATTAACTAATCCCACTTTTTTGTTACAAAACTTCTACATTTACAGTTGCGACAGTCACAATTAATCATGATAACTATTACTCACTATTGAATCACAAGAATTATATCCCCGTCTCCTTTCACCAGACTTGTCTAGACAAGATGAAAACTATTCAGTGTGGGCTCTATCTTCACCCACACACTCTTAAAATAAACTCCCTCTTGAAAACTTGTAAGCCAGTCACTTCGTGCCTTTATCACCCCTTCACTTTAAGTAGCCACTGTCTAAGTTGCCCATCCCTATCTACCCTGTATACAAAGGGGATAGCATTGATACTTGATGTGAAGACTCCTTCCCTCTCAGTTGGCATTTTGAGAGTCTACATCCATAAATACAGGCTGAGTTAATCAAATTGTAGCAATTTACACACTCATTTCCTTTATCAAAAAAAAAATTTTTTTTTTAATCTTCCTGTAGTCAAGTTATGATTATCAAGTCATTGAGGCTAGGTCAAATGGGTATTATCTTCAAGTTTGGGTGTTCTTGTGCATCTTCCCTCACTTCATATCAGCTGGATGTTTCACTCTCAGCTCTTGTCTTCTGTGGCTATGTCCTTGTTCATGGACTTAGGAGTTCCCAGGTCTCACTACACTTTGAGCCAAACAACGCTTCCTCTTTTCGCTCTCATTTCCAGGTCAACGGGAGTCTATGGAACTTGGTTGACCTCGGTCCATTTCTTCATTACTGCCTTTCCCCTTCTTCTACTCACCAGAAGACCAATGTGGTTGCCAGCAAGCTTACATGCCTGGTAATGTGTTCCCTTTGAGTTTCAATCTTAAAGTGGGGGGTTGCCCTGAAGGGACTTGATTGCCTGCCTTGATGGCTTCCTGGCAAACAATATGTTTATTCTTGTAGTAGCCAACATGTATGATATTCTTGATATCATCCACCAAGTCTTCTGGTCTTCAGTCATTAGTGTATAGTGCATGACATAACTTCTAAAGATGGTCTCTAATTCCAGTGAAATATACTGAAGGTTATATTTTGGCTCCTGAATACATGATTTAATTTTCTTTGGCTTCAGCCTAGACTTGCATATGATCTATTAATGGTTCATATCACAGTTGGTCATTGGCCTTGTTTTGACTGATGACATTGAATATTTCCATCATCTCTTCCCATACATGTAGTCAATTTGATTCATCTGAATTCCATCTAGTGAGGCCCACATTATGTTGCTGAAAAAGGTATTTGCAATGAAGAAGTCATCAGTCTTGTCAAATTCTATCATGCATTCTCCAGCATAATTTCTATAAACAAGGCCCTATTTTCCAACTTCTGATCCTTCCTCTTTGTTTCCAACCTTTGAATTCTAATCACCAGTGATTATCAATGCATCTTTGTTGCATGTCTTATAAATTTAGATTGAAGAAATTGGTAGAATTCTTCAATTTCTGTATCCCTGGTTTTAGTGGTTGGTGGGTAAATTTGAGTAATACACATACTAACTGATCTTGGTAAGTATATGTATATTGCCTTATCCCATACAGCATTGTACTTCAGGGTAAATCTTGAAATGTTCATGTTGACTATGAATACAATGCCACTACTTTTCAATCTGACACTCACAGTCTAGTAAACAATAGGATTGTCCTAATCAAAATGGTCAATACCTGTTCATTTACATCTTAGGAATTAGTGAACTGAAATGGATTGGTATTCAACATTTTGAATCAAACAATCACATGGTTTACTATGCTGTAAATAACAAATTCAAGAGCCATAACATCACATTTATTGCCGAAAAGAACATTTCAAGATATATCTTAATGTACATGCTGCCTGAAATAAGATAATATTCACATACCTACAAAGAAGACCTCATTTTCTCTCCCTACCTTACCCAAAGGAGACAACAATCATAGCCATATAGTCAAGCTACAAGCATATCCCATAATATTCAAGCATCTGGACAGGAGCCAATACCAGCTACTGGGCATTATACATGAAAAGGAAAGCTTATATCCAGATCACATACAGCAGAAGATCCTCAGTAATTTTAACAACACAGCAACATACATACATTTAATCATTGAAAACACATCTAATGATTGAAAATGTCCAGGAAAAAACAACAAAAGACCTCAGTACATGTCCAAAGAGTAACCGAGATGAAAGCAGACATAGACTTCCCATTAGAAGAAAAGTAGGCTTTAGATCTGTCTGAGAAGGAATACAGAAAAATAATATGGAGACAAATCAAAATTCTCTACATGGGGGTGGAGGAAAATAAGGAAGAAGTCAGGAAAGTGCTACAGGAGCAATCAAACAAGATAGATATAACATTGGAAACAATTCAAAATGTGCAAAAAAGAGGTCCAGATGATTAATAATAAAATATCAGATATGGACAATACACTGAAAGGGCAAAGGAGTAGAATTGAAGAGATGGAAATCAGAACCAGTGAGTTTGAAGACACATCTCTGAATACTGCTAAGATAGAAAAGCAAGCACACAAAAATGATTTTTTTAAAAATCTGAAGAGAGTCTAAGATTCATGTTGGATAACATGAAGAGGAATAACTTAAAAAAGTATTGGCATTCTGGAACAGGAAGAATCACAGAAGTCCACTGAGGAGAGAGTTGAGGATCTTCTGGAAGAAAACCACTCTAACATCTTAAAGGATGAGAAGATAAGCATTCAAGAAGCTGAACGAACCCCAGGAAAGATAGATCCCAAAAGAAAATCACCAAGACATATCATAATCATGCTCTCCAAAATCAAAGACAAGTAGAGAATCTTAAAAGCAGCCAGGGAAAAGCTAAGTGTTACTTACGAAGGCAATCAACTCAAATTAAGCTCTGACTTCTCAGCAGAAACCATGCAGGCAAGAAGGCAATGGGGAAACATATATAAAACCCTAAAAGAAAAAAAACTGCCAAACAAGAGTTGTCTATTCAGCAAAACTGTCAATCAAATACAATGAGTCATATTGGGGGGTGGCTACAGAGGCAAGTAGTGACTGGCTTACAAGCTTTCAAGAAGGCTCATAGATCCAGAGGACGCTCAGGAAGGTAGAATCTCCACTGAGTAGTATCTAATCTGTCTGGGCAGGTCTGATGAAAGAAGATTGGGATAGGGCTCTTGTGGTACAATAGTGAATAATTGTTATCAGGACTGACTGTGAGGGTTGGAAATATAAAGGTAGATGCTTTATAGCATAAGGAGGGGAGTGGTTGACTCTGCAGTCCAAGAGCGGAGATCCCTGGGACCATCAAGGGATAAGAACAGAGTGTGGGACCCTACCCAGAGAAACAGTGACGTGAGAGATGGAGGCAGAGATAATGACGTGGAGAGATGGAGTGGCTGTGGACTCTAGACCCAGAGAGGGAGAGGGGCTGTGTGCTGATGACCAATGGGGCAGGCTTGTGAGGTATACCCTTTGGTTGTTTGATGATGCCTGGAGGGGATTGTAATCATGGCAACGAAATGATATATGATAGGCTGAATGTAAAGCTAATGTTCTCCCATGAAAACTATCACATAACTCACAATAAAACATTTTTTTAAAAAGAAAAATAATTGATAAACCATTGGCAAACCTAACAAAAGAAAAGAGGGAGAAGATACAAATAACATGCATTAGAAATCACATGAGTGATGTCACAATGGAACCAAAGGAAATCAAAAGGATAATTACAGAATACTATGAAGAGTTGTTCTCTAACAAATTTGAAAACTTAGAAGAGATGGATATATTTTTAGAAAAAAAAAAAAAAAAAGGCTGATCTAAACTTACACAGAGTGAAGTAGAAGACTTGAACAGACCCATAACAAAAGAAATTGTTCAGGTCATCAAAAAACACACAACAAAAATAGTCCACTTTCAGATGGCTTCATTGGTAAATTCTACCAAACATTCAGGAAAGAGCTGTCACCAATTCTACTCAAATTATTCCAGAATATAGAAGAGGATGGAAAACTTCCTAATACATTTTATGAAGCAAGCATAACCCTCATACCAAAACCAGGGAGGACATCACTAAGAAAGAAAATTATAGACCAATAGCCTTCATGATCATAGATACAAAAATTCTCAACAAAATCCTAGCCAACAGAATCCAAAAGCACATCAAAAAAATAATACATCATGATCAAGTGGGATTCATAAAAGGGATGTAAGGATGGTTCAATATTAGAAAAACAATCAATGTAATCCACCATACAAGCAAGAAAAAGGAAAAGAACAACATGATCATATCGATTGATGCAGAAAAGGTATATGACAAAATCCAACATCCATTCCTGATAAATACACTCAACAAAGTAGGAATTGAAGAGACATTCCTCTACATAATTCAGAGCATATATTCAAAACCAACAGCCTACATTACTCTCAATGGAGAGAAACTGAAAGCCTTCCCTTGGCGAGCAGGATCCAGGTAAGGATGCCCTTTGTCACCACTCCTATTCAATATTGTGTTGGAAGTTATAGCCAGAGTTATACAGCAAAATAGGGAAATTAAAGGCACCCAAATTGGCAAAGAGGGAGTAAAACTCTCTCTATTTGCAGAAGATATGATCCTATACATAGAAAACCCAAAAAACTCTGTAAAAAAAAACTACTAGACCTCATTGGAGGATTCAGCAAAGTGGCAGGATATAAGATCAACATACAAAAATCAGTTGGGTTTCTTTATTAAATGACAGCGCAGAAAAGGAAAGCAATACCATTTATAATAGCCACCCAAAGAATGAAATATCTAGGAATAAATGTAACCAGAGAAACAAAGGACCTATACAAAGAAAACTAAAAAACACTACTATAAGAAACCAAAAGAGACTTACAAAAATGAAAGAATATACTCCTAAATAGGAAGACTTAACATTGTGAAAATGTCAATACTGCTCAAAGCAATCTACACATACAATGCAATCCCAATCCAGATTCCAATGACATTCTTCAAAGAGATGGAAAAAACAATTACAAACTTTATATGGAAAGGAAAGAGACCCATGATAAGCAAAGCACTGCTAAAGAAGAAGAATAAAGTTGGAAGCCTCTCACTTCCTGATTTCAAACTTTACTACATGGCTACAGTGGTCAAAACAGCTTGGTAGTGGAACAATGAAAGATACAAAGACTGATGAAACAAAATTGAAAATCCAGAAATTAAGTCATCCGCATAAAGCCAACTGTTTAACAACAAGGGCCAAAGTATATTGCATGGGGAGGAGATAGTCTCTTCAACAGATGGTACTGGCAGAACTGGAAAGCGATATGCAAAAGATTGAAACAAAGCCTTTACCTCACACCTTACACAAAAACCAACTCAGCATGGATTAAAGATCTAAATGTGAATCCCAGAATTATAGAGGCCATCAATGAAAAATAGGGACAAATGTGAGGGCTCTTATACAGGGCACACACAGAATACCAAACATT
>NW_006409043.1:271405-280299 GCF_000296735.1 Chrysochloris asiatica | reverse complement strand
AACACCTCTATAAGGAAAAGACAAATAACCCAATTGAAAAATGAGCACAGGGCATGAACAGACACTTCACCAAGGAAGAGATCCGGGCAGCCAACAAACATATGAAGAAATATTCACGATCACTAACCATTGTTGTTGTTGTTATGTGCCATCAAATCGGAACCGACTCATAGCGACCCCATGCACAGCAGAATGAAACAATATCTGATCCTGGGCCAACCTCACTACTGCTACCACACTTGAGTCCATCAATGCTGCCACCTGGCCAATCCATCTCATTGGGGGATCTTCCTCTTAGAGAGATGCAAATCAAGTAGAGAAAGTTTTACTTCTTTACCAATTTGGATTCCTTTAATTTCCCTTTCTTGCATTATAGCTCTGACTGAGGCTACTAACACCATATTGAATAGGAGTGAACCTTGTTTGGTTCCTGTTTGCAAAGAGAATTTTAGTTTCTCTTCATTGAGGATAATGTTGGCTGTTGGATTTATATATACTTGCTTTTAATTATGTTGAAGACTTTCCTTATTTCTACTTTCTTGAGTATTTTTATCAAGAATGGATATTGGATTTTGTAAAATGCCTTTTCTGCATCAATGATACCACATGGTTCTTTTACCATTTTTTATTTATATGGTGGATTACATTAATTATTTTACTAATATTGAACTATCCTTGCATACTTGTTATGAATCCCACTTGGTCATGATGTATTGCTTTTTCTATACTTTGTGGAATTTTATTGGCTAGGATTTTATTAAGAATATCCTGAGGGATATTGGTCTATACTTTTTTTTTTTCTAGTGATGTACTTTCCTGGTTTTGACATGAGATTATGCTCACTTTATAAAATGTGTTAGGGAGTTTTCCATCATTTTCTATATTCTGAAATAGTCTGAGTAAAATTGGTATCAGCTCTTCTCTGACTGTTTGGTAAACTTCACCATTGAAGACATCTGGAACTGGACTTTATCGTTGTTGGGAGTTTTGCAATAATGTAATCAATTTTGTCTTTTGTTATATATCTGCTCAAGTTTTCTACTCCACTCTGTGTTAGTTTAGGTAGGTCGAACTTGTTAAAAAATGTATCCATTTTGTCTAGATTTTCAATTTTATTTCAGTACAATTCTTCATAGTATTCTCTTACTGTCATTTTCATTTCCATTGTTTCTGCTCTGATGTCACCCAAATCATTTCTTATGTGTGCTATTTGCATCTTCTCCTTATCTTTTGTTAGATTTGCCAGTGATTTTTCAATTGTATTAATCCTTTCAAGTTCCAACTTCTTGTCTTGTTGATTCTTTCTATTGTGTTTTTGGATTCTAATTCATTTATTTCTACTCTAATCTTTATTATTTCTTTTCTTCTGGTGACTGTAGGCTTACTTTCCTGGTCTTTTTCATTTTGTTGGAGATGTGTTAATGTGTTGAAGTTTGTTCTTCCTCCTTTTTGGATGTGTCTATTACTGTAAATTGCCATTTAAGCACTGCTTTTGCTATGTCTTTAAGGTTTTGGTACATTGTATTTTCATTCTCATTTGATCCAAGGAATATTTTTTTCAGTTTTTATTTGTTCGAGCACCCAGTAGTTTTTAAGCAGGGTGTTATTCAGTTTCCATATATCTGACTTTTTTCTTTTTATTATTTATTCTAATTTTATAGCACTGTGATTTGAAAAGATGGTTTGTAGAATTATGATTTCTTAAGATTTGTTGAGATTAGATTTGTAGCCTAACATATGTTCTATTCTGGAAAATATATGTGTGCTGGAAAAGAATGTATATTATGCTGTTGTTGGGTTGAGTGTTCTGTATAAATCTATGAGATCAAATTGATTGCATTTTTTTTTCTTCTGTGTCTTTGTTGACTGCTGTGTTTAATCCATTGATATTTAGTGTAATTCTCGATAGGTATCAATTAATTGCAGTAATTTTGCTGTGTATATTTTTGTGGTGCTGCTGGTTTATTTGTTCCACATATTTTCCTGTGGTGAGTTCATTTTGAGGGGTATATTTTCTTAATATCTTCATTGTTTTCCTGTGTAAAAAATCTAAATAGCTTTTTATTTTTCTTGATTTGATGTGAAGGTGTATTAAGTGTCTATAAGGTTATACTATAATTCATTAATTTCTTTCCCTTTTTAAAACAGTCTTTTTTTATCTTGAAATGTACTTGACTTCCTTGACATTTGGAATTTTTGTAATTATACTTTTCCCTCCTTTTGCTTTGCAATTAGCTTCTTTATGAATTGATATCTCTGATTCTCTATTTTCAGTCTTGTAGTTTTGTTTTACTTTGGATACTTCTATATCGGATTTAATTCTGGTTGGTGTTGTCATGTATGGCAATCTCTGGTTGTTGTATACTTCTGTTGGTTATCAGTTCAAACAATTCCCTTTAGTATTTTTTGTAAAATTGGCTTGGGTTTTACAAATTCCTTTAATTTCTGTTTATCTGGAAATGTTCTAATTTCACCAGTGTGTTGAGGGACAGTTTTACTGTGTATATGATTTTTTTTTTTTTTTTTAAGGTTTTTATTGTGGATTGAGTGAAAGTTTTCAGGGCACATCATCGGTTTCACATTCAAACATTCATATACCTTGTTTCATTACATTGATTATAATCCCCTCCACATACCATCAGTTAACAGAGTTTCTCTCTATCCTCTTTAGCTTTTTTGGGGGGCGCGGGGGGGAAACTTTGCCTTTTTGGAATTTACAGTCTCGGCTTTTAGGGAAGGTTTTTACATTTATCTGTGGGTATCCAGGGCTCATGTATGGAATTACTAACCAGCATAACTGAATAATCAGATAAGGGACATTTTGCTATGTCTGCTAGGTGGCTAAAGTCTGATCCTCAGAGCCTATGGTTTGGACGTGTATATGATTTTTAGTTGGAAATTTTTTGCTTTCAGAGGTTTGTATATGGCTTCCCATTGCTTTATTGTCTGCATAGTTTCTGCCAAGAAATCAGTGCTTAATCTTATTGGTTTTACTTTGTAGGTAACATTTCCTTTTTCCCAAGCTGCTTTCAGGATTCTTTCTTTGCCTTTGATTTTGTAGAATTTGATTGTGATTGTCTTGTTTATTTTCTTTTGGGATCTAGCCTCTTTGGGATCCATTCAGCCTCTTGAATGCTTTTCTTCTTATCTTTCATTTCATTAAGCAATTTTCTTGCAGCAGTTCTTTGACTACCTTTCCTGTGCTTTTCTTTGTCTCTTCCTGTTCTGGAATTCTGAACAGATGTTCGTCTTCATATTGACCCACATGAATCTTAGGTTTTCTTCAAATTTTTTAATTCCTTTTTTCTGATTGTCTTCTACTCTACCAGTATTGAGAGATTTATAGTCAATCTCACTACTTCTGATTCCATTGATTTAAATCTACTCCTTTGCACTTTCAATATACTGTCCATTTCTGATAATTTTGTATTAATCTTCTGGATTTCTGTTTGCAGGTTTTGTATGTCTCCAGTTCTTTGTCTATTTTATTGTTCTTATAGTGCTTTTCTGAATTCTTCCTTGTTTTCCTCAACCTTTCTGTTAGTCATTTGGAGGTACCTAAATATCCAGTCTTTTGTAGGTATCGAAATATCATTCTCCTGAATTCTTTTTCCAGTACTTCCAATGTCTTTTTTTCCTAAAAATATTTTTTAGCTCTGACTCTGTCATTTTTGAGCCACTCTGTCTTTTTGCTTTGTGTGAACCAAAACTATCTGATGCTTTTGACACATTGTGGTATTGTATTTTTATTAAGTTGATTAATGTATGTTGGTGTATTCTTAGGTACTCATCAAATGACACCTGGTGGGTTTGATCAGGAGATGAACTTGTGCACCCTTTTCTGTTCACTGCTGAAATAGTTCCGTTCAGGGTGGATTTAGCTGATTTGGTTGTTGTTGAACCAGTGTATAGCAGCTGGATTTAGCTCTTGTCAATTGATGGGGTTGGAGAAGTTATGGCTGTGGCTAGGCTATGTGGCTAGAGTTGTTGTCTCCTGTTGGGTGAGGCAAGAAGACAAACAAAGATAAATGAAACAAACTAACAATCTAGGAAAAACAGTGAAAAAAGAAATACTTATGGGAAAACATAGCAACAACAAAAAGCAGCAATGACTTTCTCTCCATCAATAAGTAGTATGCCTCTGTGCCATCTATAGGCCTCTTTACTTCACAGAGACCTGAGAAAGTTCAAGATAGCATCACTGTGCCTGTCCGGCCTGAGCAGATCTCCTGTACCTTTTCTGTCTTTCTTTTTTCCCCTCAACCCCACACATTCATTCAGTTACTTCCCTTAGTGAAAGCTAGTTCAAGGCTGGCCAGGCCTGACTTTGCAAATCTGGAGTAGGGTCCATCTAAGCAGGTTTATAGCTCAAAGCTCCTCCTACACAACCCTGAAACTCACCTCCTTGTAGCTCTGATGCTGGAAGAGCAGGAGCTTCCTTATGGATGTCATGGGTGAAAGTTATCCACACAGGGAGAGTGTGGGAAAGAAAAACAATCACACCTTTGATTCTGGGAATCACAGGTAGGTTTCTGCAATATGAATACTTTTTTGTATCACCAAAGCCACTTACAAAAGCTCACAGTCGCTGTGACAGATCTGGTTGATCACCACAGCTCAGCTTTGTTGTTAGGTGCTGTTGAGTTGGTATCAACTCATAGCAACCCTACGTACAAAAGAACAAAACACTGTTGATCCATCTTTTTCTCTGACTTCACCAGATAGAATACACAGGAACCAGACTGATTACACCTGTGGGAAAGGATAGTGGAAAAGCACAATACAATCAGTGCAAAGGAGGCCAGAAGTAGGCTGTGAAACAGACCCTCAGTTGCTTGTATGGAAATTCATGCTGAAGCTGAAGTCAATTAAAACCAGTCCACAAGAGCCAAAATATGACTTTGAATATATCCTACCTGATTTCAGAGGCCATCTGACAAACAGATTTTATGTATCAGACACTAATGACTGAAGACCAGTAGAATTGTGGTATGAAATCAAGAAAATTGTACAGGAAGAAAGCAAAAGGTCCTTTAAAAATAGGAAGGAAAGAAAAGACAAAAATGGATGTCAGAAGAGACTATGAAACTTATCCTTATGGGTAGAGAACATAAGTCTAATGAAAAAAATGAAGTAAATGAGCTGAACATAAACTTTCAAAGAATAATTCAAGAACACAAAGTATTATAGTGAAATCTGCAAAGGCCTGGATTTAGAAAACCAACACAGAAAAAACATGTTCAGCATTTCTCAAGGGGAATGAATTAAAGAATAAATTGAAGCCTTGACTTGCAATATTGAAGGATCCTATAGGCAAAATATTGAATGACGCATAAAGCATCAAAAGAAGGTGGAAGGAATATACAGAGTCACTGTGTCAAAAGATTTGGTCAATTTTAAGAGATAGCATATGATAAAGAACCAATGGTACTGAAAAAAGAAGTCCAAGCTCTACTGAAGACATTGGTGAACATACAGATTTCAGAAACTTACAGAATACAAATTGAAATCTTTCAATAAATTGATGCAGCATTGGAGGCCTTCATTAACCCATGCAAGAAATTTGGAAGACAGTTACCTTGTCAATCAATTGAAGAGATCCTTATCCGTGTCTATTCCAAAAGGAGGTGACACAATGTAATGCAGAAATCATTGAACAATATCATTAATGTTATAAACAAGTAAAACCTTACTGAAGACAACTCAAAAATGGCTGCAGCAGTACATCAAAATAGAACTGCCAGAAATTCAAGTCAGAGGCAGCAGAGGACATAGAACTAGAGATACCATTGTTGACCTCAGATGAATCTTGGTGGAAAGCAGAGAATACCAGGAAAATATTTGCTTGTGCTTTGTTGACTATGTAAAGACTTTCAACTGTATAGTTCATGGCAAACTTTGTATAAAATTGCAAGAATGTGTCTTCCAGAACATTTAATTGTACTCATTAGGAACCTGTACATAGACCAAAAGGCAATTTTTAGAATAGTACAAGGGGATGAAGATTTAAAATCAGCAAGATGAGCCAGAGTTGTATACTTTCACCCCACCTATTCTATCTGTATGCTGAGCAAATAACACAAGAAGATAGATTATTTGAAGAAGATGTTGCATGAGGATTAGAGGAAAACTCATTAGCAACCTGTGATATGCAGATGATACAACCTTGTTTGCTGAACGCTTGTTAAGTGTTGTCGAGTCAGTTCCAACTCATAGTGACCCTGTATAGGGTTTCCAGGAGCAACTGGTGAGCTTGAACCACCAACTTTGCAGTTCAAATGGTTTTGCAGTCTGGTGTATTAACCCATAGCGCCACACCAGAATTCCTGCTGAAAGCTAGGAAGATCAAAGATTGCAGCCTTCAGTATAGATTGCATCTCAACATAAAGAAAACAAAAATTCTAACAGCTGGATCCGTAAATAACATCAGAATAAATGAAGAAAAGATTGAAATTCTCAAAGACTTCATTTTGTGTGGATCCACTATCAACATTCATGGAAACAGAAGTCAAGAAATCAAATGATGCTTTGCATTAGCCAAATATGCTGTGCAAGAGCTCTTTAAAGTGTTCAAGAACAAAGATGTCAGTTTTGGGACAAGGTGTGCCTGACCCAAGCCATGGTATTTTCAGTCATCTCATATGCATGTGACAGTCAGTGACTAAGAAAGACCATAGAAGAATTGGTGCATTTGAATCATGGTTCTGGAGAAGAATATTAGACTGACGTGGACTGACAGAAGAACAAACAAATCTGTGTTGAAGAAGTACAGCCAGGATAGTGAGACTTCATGTCTCATACTTTGGACGGGCTGTTAGATGAAGGACATTATGCTTGATAAGGTGGGAGGCCAGTGAAAAAGAGGAAGATCCCCAATGAGATGCATTTTAAAAGCAGCAGAAGCAGTGGGCTCTAATGTCACCACAACTGTGAAGATGGTACAGTACTGGCAGTGTTTCATTTTGTTGTGCATTGGGTAGCTATGAGTCAGAACTGACTTGAGAGCATCTAGAAATTAGAGATGGAATCAACTATTTAATAATATGAAAGATGGCTTTTCTTGTTGCATTTCTAAAATGTGTGATTGCATCACTCAATAGGGTGCTCTCTAATACAACAGCATGATTGTTTTGATGACATTTTCCTTCTTTTAGTTATTCATGTATCTTTTGAAACTATGAGCTCTTGTGCAGCGTATTTGCCTAATGCAGTTTATCATTTGATTGAATCTCAACAAATGCAGCTTCCTATGTTAATTATGGAGGTTATTCATTCACTTAGACATTTACATTTATTAAATGTTTCTTACATTCCACCTGGTATGCTGATGATCAGTGGTAACTACAATAGGAATCCTGCCCTTGCAAAGTTTAGAGAAAAATATATAAACAAACAAATTAAAAAAAAATACAATATGTTCAAGACCACAGAATTTCAAGAAGATTAATATTTGAAAATAAATTGTGGTTTTGCAATTTCTAAATTCCTCCTTAAATAGAGTACATTAAGGATTCCATGGTGAGACCATGAGAAAACACCTTTAGAACAATTACTATGAAAATAATTTGAAGAAAATAATATAAATTAGAAGATGTTTCCTTCCCCTCCTCCACAAGCAACATTTTATTGTCTTGACAGAAGAGGACACTAGTGACATAGGAATCTAAAAAAAGCACCTCCCAGCCCAGTCTGTAAAAAGAAGTTTTCATATATATTGTATGTTGTTGTTGTTAAGTGCCATTAACTCGGTTTCAACCCATAGTGAGTGGTGAGCTTGAACCACTGCCCTTGCAGTTCAAATGGCTTTGCAGTCTGGTGCATTAACCCACATCGCCACACCAGGAAGGTGGAGGGAGACACAATTCAATCCATAACAATGAACAAACCTCAGACCTCGAATACATTGTATACTAGTGAGATAAAGATGAGACTTTCTGCTTCCATAAAGATTTGTAGCCTCAGAAACCATACAGTGTCAACTAGATAGCAGTGAGTTTAGTTTTAGTTCTGGTACTAAACTAAGAGCTATATTTAGTAGTTCTGTAGTTTAAACTCTGGACTGCTTATTTTAAGGGTAAAAGTTCAAACCTAGCAGCCTCTAATAAGAGAGAAATGAAGTTTTTGGAATCCATAAGTATTTACAGCCTCAGAAACCTACGTGGGATCACAATCCACCAATGACAGGAGATTTGGTGTTGATATGATACATAGCTAGAAGGCCTGGTGGTGCTCTGGGCTTAACATTGGTCTGATGATTGCATGGTCAGTGGTTCAAAGCCAGAAAGATGCGACTGTCTGATCCCATAAAGATTTAGAGTGTCAGAAACCCTAAGGAGTAGTTTTAGAATAATAATGGTATCTCTATTTTCACCTTCTCTTCCAGTAGATGTATTGTAACAATCATTTTAAATTTTTTTCAGCAAAACTTTACTTGCATGTGATATTAATGATATTATCCATAGGTTTTAGCATTCTGTTGGGTCGCATTTTTTTTTTTTTTTTAATGTGCACCAATACTGGTCTCTTTCAATCAGTTGGTCATGTACCTGCCTTTCAAATTTTTTGGCTTAGATGAGTGAGCGCCGCCAGTTTGTTCAATCAGTTTGTAGAAAGATTTCTCTTTGTAGTCATTCAGTTCCTGGAGACTGGTTTTATGCCAGTGACTTCAGTGCAGATTGGGCTTCTTCCTTAGTACCTTTGGTTCTTGATCATATGCTACTTTTGTAATGGTTGAACACCCATCATTTCTTCTTGATACAGTGACTCTGTAATTCTTCCATCTTCTTTTTTGCTTTCTGAATCACTCAATATTTTGTCCACGGAAACTTTTAGTATTGCAAGTTGAAGCTTGACTTTTTTTTTCAGTTCTTTCAGTTTGAGAAATGTTGAACATG
>NW_006409043.1:269267-271039 GCF_000296735.1 Chrysochloris asiatica | reverse complement strand
ACACAAGTGGTCAGAAACTGTTAAGACAGTGGTTGGGAGTGATAATTAGACCAGGAATAACTTATTTCACCAAAAACAGAGGACCAACTTTTAAATGTCTCTTACAAAAGTTTCTGATGTTCAACTTCGGAGAGATGAATAGCATTTAATGACTGCATCCCTTGCATATGGGATGTATAATACCAGGTCATAGAGAGGAACTGCAGTATGCAGAATAACAGAGCCAGCCCCTCTTATACTACCAAAACACAGCACACAGGGTAAATATAAAGCACAGAAGTACAAGAATAATTGCCAACAATCTTGTGATTTCAAACATTTTCTTCAGTTGTTTCATGAGTTTCATTAAAAACATGTACTTCACAGTATCTTTTGCATGTACGTATTTTACATTATTTATTCTAGTAACTCCTTTCTGAATTGTTTAAAGTTTTTTTTGTTTTTTTTTTCTTTTTTGCTAACCATTGCAGGCAAGAGAGACTCTGAAAAATTGAACCAATGAAGCAAAAAATGTCTAAAATTCAATGGGAAAGATCACACATAATTTGGAAAATAAAGGTGTAATCTAAAATTGTTTCCTAAAGGATGTGGAACTCCTTTTAGATTTCAGTTTTTGAAATAATTCTCCATAATGAGCCAGTTTATTTGTTTCTTTTGCTTTGATAGTTAACCACAACAAAATTTTCTTTTTCTGCTGTGGTTGTTGCTGTTAAGTACTGTCAAATTGGTTCCAAGTCATAGTGACCCTGCATAGGTTTTCTGAGGAGCAGGTGATAGATTTCAACTGTCAGCCTTGTGGTTCACAGTCTGTTGCTGGTCATACAGCACCACACCAAGAGTTCAGTACTTCTTTTAGCTGGGTGCTATTCAGTTTTCATGTATTTATCTGCTCTCCCACATTCAATCTTATTATTGATTTCTAATTTTATAGCATTACAATCTAGGAAGATGCACTGTGTTACTATGATGTTTTAAAATGTACTGAGGCTTGTTTTCTGCCCTAACATATGTTCTTTGTACAAAGTGATGCAGGTGCACTAGAAAAGGGTGTGTATTGTGCTTTTGTTGGGTGACATGTTCTATATATGTCTCTGAGGTTAAGTTGGTTGACTGTGTTTGGTTTCTCTGTGTCTTTGCTGAGTTCCTTTTAAAGCACTATTTAGTAGTGTACTTTTTACAATTCTGTTAATGCTTCCTTTATGAATTTTGAGGTCTCTTTCATTGGGTGCATAATTATTTGTAATATTTATATATTTCTCCTGGATTGACCTTTTAATCATTATATAATTACCCCCTTATGATTTATGCTGTTTTTTTGTATTAAAGTCTATCTTCCCAGAAATTAATATTGTCATTCCTCCTCTTTAATTGTTGCTGTTATCATCATATATTTTTTCTATCCCTTGAAATATTAATTTATTTATATCTTTGAATCTTTGTGTCTAGGGTAAGCCTCTTGAAGGCAACATATCAAAGAGTGCTTTTTTTAGCCCATCCTGCTGCTTTCTTTCTCTTGGCTTAAATGATTGATAAAAATTTGTTGTTATTACCCTTTTGAGTTTAATTTCATTGGTTTGTTGATTATTTCCTTGTTCTGTATATTTTTCTTTGTATTTTACCAACCTTGTTTGCTGAAAGTGAAGAGGACTTAAAACATTTACTGATGAAGATCAAAGAGCACAGCCTTCAGTATGGATTACATCTCAATGTAAAGTAAACAAAAATCCTCACCACTGGACCAATAAACATCATTTTTATCAACAGAGAAAAGA
>NW_006409043.1:260739-266607 GCF_000296735.1 Chrysochloris asiatica | reverse complement strand
CAACTCAATGGCACTTAACAACAGAAGCAACAAAAATTTTTAGGATGTTCCAGTTATCTATTTTGTATTCTGCTGTTTGTGTATTTTTAGTTCTTGATAGTATATTTATTCAGTGTATCAGAGCCCCTAAGTTTGTCCCTATTTTTTCACTGATGATCTTTATAGTTCTAGGTTTTACATTTAGGTCTTTAATCCATATTTTTGCATATAGTGTGAGATACAGGTCTTGTTTCATTTTTCTGCAAATGGATTACCAGTTTTGTCAGCACTGTTTGTTGAAGAAACAATCTCTTACCCATTTAATGATATTTGGTTCTTTGTCAAATATTAGCTGACTGTATGTGGATGAAACACTCTGGATTCTCAATTCTGTTTCATTGACCTAAAGTGTTAGAGGTCTTTCTCTACTGAATTATGTTAAGTACATAATTAATAGAAAATGGACCTCACCAGATGGGATGAATGCACAGAAATCAAACTGACTGCATCTGTGGGAGGAAACAGTGGAAAAGCTCAACATCATCAGCCAAAACAAGGCCAGGGACAGACTGTGGAACAGGCCATTAATTGCTCATATGCAAGTTCAAGATTAAAAAAAAAAAGAAAATTAAAATAAATCAATGAAAGCCAAAGTATGACCTTGAACACATACTACCTGAATTTATAGGTCATCCCAAGGACAGATCATAAGATCTGTGAGATGACATCAAGGACATTATATAGGAAGAAAGTAAATGGTCATTAAAAACACAGGAAAGAAAGAAAGAACATACCAAAGTGGATGTCTGAAGAGACTGAAATTTATTCTCCTGTGAAGAGATGCTAATAAGAATGGAAACTGCAGAGAGCCATCTTCACTTCTTCTGTTTGACACAGCCCCAGCAGAAGGAGAAACATCATGCAAAGCAGATGATTCTCTGAAGAGGCATTTTCTAGCTCCTCTTTAGGATAACTCTGAATTCACTTGTAAAAATACATAATATTGCCATATTCACAGCCTTTTACTATGAGCTCTGCAGATCTTGGGAAGAATCCGGTCTGGAAGCAATTATTTCAGCTTCAGTGGTTTGAATTCAAAGGGAATTTTATAAGCAACTCCCCTTCACAGAAAACCTAAGTACAAAGTAACTGAATTTATGAGACCACAAAAGCATATAACAAACTGAAGTAAAGCTGACCGATCCCTAGAGACCTCACCACAATCAATTACCAGCCAGAATTCACAAACTCTAGCATTTCCTGCAGCAATTAGCCAGGTTGGGCCGTATGCCTCACAGCTTCAAAAGAAAGAAATATAGGAACACTGTGGTTAAGCAATTTAATGAATACTTTAGAAAAACAAAATAATTAAGTATATGTTAGTAATACTTTTACTGTGAAAATAGTAATACATTATGTAGGATAGAAGATTGATAATTAGTAGAAACAGTAAAGTAGGACAAGCATTGATGATTTATAGAAACTTATATTACCAAGAGTATGTAATCAGGGGTCTAATAAGTGGAAATGATTTGTGTAAGGTTTAACTTAATCTTTTAGTTGAAATAAGAAACAATTTATCGCTTACATGGGAGAGAAGGTAAAAGTCAATTGGAACATCAAAGAAATACTTTTGTTAAAGTTGTCTAATCACCGAGTGAAGGAATGTTGTGATTAAAACTGTGTAATAATTCAAGGAAAGATCAAAGTACCAATTCATTATGTACTGTGTAGTTTTAAGTATAAAAATAAAGACTTGCTGAGCCGGGCCAGAGAGTGCTCCATCAGCCGACTAAGCGGAGACTCCTCTCTTGCTCTCATTTTCGCCTACTCCGCGTCTCCTCTCATGTCCTGTGACCCCGCGAGAGCTGGACTCCCACAGGAAACAATGAAGAAGTCGAAAACCTGAACAGAAAATGTCAAAGGACATCTAAAGAAGATAAAGGCAAATATTCCAGTGAATGTTCAAATACCTGGAGTCAGCAAAAAAGAAGATGACCCCCAACTAAATGGATTGGCATCAGTAACCTCAAGCATAGCAATAAATGTGAGAATGGCACAGGACGGGGCAGTGTTTGGTTTTGTTGTGTATGGGGTCTCTATGAGTTGGAACCATCTTGATGGTACATAACAACCACAACACATCATAGATGGTGTTAATAATATGAAGATGGATGGCATCTTGAAAGAAATTCAAAGACAAAGGTGTTTATACATGCAAATGTTTAAAACAGTGTGAAGAGGAAGATAACAAGAAAATGTTAATGAGAAATATTGGTTAAAGATATAGAGGAAAACCATGAAACACCAGATGAAAATAATAGGATACCTTCTTAAAGACTGCTACTGAACTAAAGTTGTTGCTGTTGCTAAGTGCCATCAAGTCGGTTCAGACTTACAGCGATCCTGTATAGGGTTTCCGAGGAGCAGCATTTGGGTTTGAACTGCATACCTTATGGTTCACTGACCAATGCTGATCCTACAAGACCAGTCCAGAATTTCAGTATTTAAAAGATTAGTGAGTTATCATAAATACATTTTTACTTGAAATTATTAATTAGGATAGATTAGATTTTAGAATATTTGTAAGAAAATTAAGATTAAGTGACAATAACTCTTGTATAATTTAATCTAGCTTCATTATTTAAAGTTCATGTTCCTTATTGTCATCCAAATTCATAAAATGTTAATACTTTGTTGTCCAAGGCATTAGACTCCAAGGGAAAAGAGGACACTTACATTTGAAATGCAAGCAAACATCTTCTATGATGAAAGTGAGGTGAACATAAATCTTAGTAATAGTAAACTGAAGATATTTTTATATCTAGATGTAATGTGTAACAGCATAATTTTACTATATTGCTGTTGTTAGGTTCCTTTGAGTCAGTATTGAAATATAGAGACCCTATGCACAACAGAACAAAACACTGCCCAGTCCTGAGCAAATCTCACAATCATTGCTACACTGGAGCCTACCACTACTTCTGCTGTGCCAAATGACCGCATTGGGAGATCTTCCTGTTTTTTTGTCAGTCTTCCAATTTATAAAAACATGATATCTTTTTCTGTGGACTAGTTCTTCTTAATAATATGTCCAAAGTATGAGAGATGAAGCCTGGTCATACTAGCTTCCAGACAGTACTGTGGCTGTACTTCTTTCAACACAGATTGGTTTTTCTTTTGGCAGTCCATGGTGTTTTTAATATTCGCCTCCAACACCATAGTACAAATGTGTCAAATCTTCTACAGTCTTCTTTATTCACTGTCCAACTTTTGTATGCATACAAGGTCTTCTTCCAATCCTGAAGCAACGTTTTTCTTCATATAATCTGCTTCTTGGATTATTTGCTCATCATACAGATTGAATAAATATTGTGAAAGAATACAACCTTGGGCCACACCTTTACAAATCTTAAACCATTCAGTGTTCCCTTGTTCTGCTGGAAAAACTGACTCTTGGTCTATGTACAGTTTCCTTATGAGCACAATTTAAGTGTGCCAAAATATTCATTCTTCAAAATGCTGTCCATAGCTCGTCATGATCCACACAATTGAAAGATTCTGTGAAATCAATAGAGCACAAGTAAACATCTTTCTAGTATTCTTTGCTTCCAGCCAAGAACCATCTGACGTCAGCAATGATATCCCTCATTTCACATCCTTTTCTGAAACTGGCTTGAGCCTCTGGAAGTTTTCTGTCAATGTCTGGTTGCAGCTGTTTTTGAATTATCTTTAGCAAAGATTTGCTTCATAGGATATTAATGATACTGTCCAATGATTTCCACATTCCATTGGGTCACCTCTTTTTTAATGGGCACGCATATGGATCTTTTCCAGTCCATTGGCCAGGTAGTTGTCTTCCAACTTTTTTGGCTTACGTGAGTGGGGTGCTTCCAGTGCTGCATTAGTTTGTTGAAATATTTCAATTTGTATTCCTTTAATTCCCACAGCCTTGTTCTTTGACAATGTCTTCAATCAGTATAATTGGCTCTTAATCATATGATGCCTCTTGAAATGGTAGCACAGTGATCATCTTTTTCTGGTACAGTGATTCTATGTATTTCTTCTTTTGATGTTTCTGCATCATTCAATAATTTGCCCATAAAAGCCTTCAATATTCAAAGTCGAGGTTTTAATTTTTTTTTTCTCAGTTCCCTCAGTTTAAGGAATGCTGAGTGTCTTCATTCCTTTTGGTTTTCTAACTCTGTATCTTTGTATATTTCATTATAATATTTGACTTTATCTTCTTGAGCTGTATTTTGAAATATACTATCCTGCTGTTTTACCTCCTTATTTTTTCTGTTTGCTTTAGCATCTCTATGCTGGTGAGAAAGTTTAAGAGTCTCTTCTGACATCCATTTTGGTATTTTCCTTCTTTCATGTTTCTTACTGACTGTTTGCTTTCTTCCTGTATGATATCCTTGATGTCATTCCACAACTATTTTTGTCTTCAGTATTGTGTGCCTGTGTATCAAGTTTGTTCTTCAGATGATCTCTAAATTCAGATGGAATATAATCAAGGCCATATTTTGGTTCTCATAAATTTGTTTTAATTTCTTTCAGCTTCTGCCTGAACTTGTACATGAGCAATAGATGGTTTGTTCCACAGTCTCTCCTGGTTTTGTTTTAGCTGATGTTATGTAGCCTTTTCACTGTCTCTTTCCACAGATGTAGTCAATTTGATTTCTGTGTCTTTCACCTGGTGAGGTCTGTGTGTATAATCATCTTTTATGTTGTTTAAAAAGGTATTTGCAATAAAGAAGTTATTGGTTATAAAATTCCATCAAGAGATCTCCAGCATCATTTTTATCATCAAAGTCATGTTTTTCAAATACATTTTGGTTGCATGTTTGATCAATTTCAGATTGAAGAATTTGGTACAATTCTTCGATTTCATCATCACTCATGTTAGTGGTTTTTGTGTAAGTTTGAATCGTGATAACTTGTCTTTCTTGTAGTCATTTTGATATTATCCTATCACAGACAGTGTTGACCTGCAAGATGGATTCTGATACATTCTTTTAAATGATGGTTTTGATACCATTCCTCCTCAAATTTTCATTCCTAATATAGTAATACATGAATCCACATGATGGTCTGATTCAAAATAGCCAAAACCAGTACATTTCAGCTCACTAATACCTAGGGTATCCATGCTTATGCATTCCATTTCATTCTAGACAATTTCCAATTGTCCTAGATTAATAATTCATACAATCCATGTTCCTATTACTAATGGATGTTTAGAGCTGTTTCTATTTGTTGGGATTTGTCCCCCTGTAGCAAATGAATGTCTTATAAGCTTTACTCCATTTGCGTCATCACGGTCAACTATACTTCCCATTCTCATTTTGAGTGTCTTCCTTCCAACATGAGGGGGCTCATCTTCCAGCACTATATCTGACACTCTTCTGGTGTTCTTCATCATATTTCAATATTTTGGTGCTGACAGTGTTCTACTTCTAATCATAAGGTTTTCAGGGACTAAATATTTAGAAGTAGTCCATCTTTCCTTCTTCCTAGTCCATCTTTGTCTGGAAACTCAACTGAAACCTGCCCACTGTGAGTGACCCTGCTGGTATTTAAAATACCTGTAGCAAAGCTTCCAGAATCACAGCAACACACAAGTCCCCACTGTATGACAATCTGACAGATGAGTGGTGGTAAGATCTTAGTAAACATATAAATCAATATCGGTCAAAGCTAGAAGATATAATGCAAAATAAAATATCAAGTGTAGTGTATGCATCCTGATAATTCAATGTATGTGTATGTTCATTTAGTTTGTGTATACTTATGTTGTTGTTAACTGCTGTTGAGTCATTTCGGACCCATAACGACCCTGCATATGGTTTCCTACATATGTATGTATATATAAATGGGTGGTAT
>NW_006409043.1:257075-260409 GCF_000296735.1 Chrysochloris asiatica | reverse complement strand
TATATATATATATATATATATAAATGTATATATATATTATAAAACAGCATATATATGATTAAGAATGAGTTTGGTAAGGGGATACCAATTAATTCCCATGTCTATTTACATCTGAAGTAAATGGAAAAAATATCAGTACTTATAAAATATTGGAAGCTGTTAACTATGTTTATTGTGGTACTCTCTGTGATTTCTTCTATTTAAAATATTTCTAAAGAGATAGAATTGAAAGGAACAATAGAAAAATTCACAATTGCAGATGGAGATTTCAAAATATATCTTACTAATTAAAAGAATAAATGGCGATAAAATCTGTAAGGATATAGATCACTCAAACAATACTATCTATCAATCTTACTGATATTTATAGAATATGCCAGTCATCAATGGCAGAATACACATTCTAACTATTGCACATGTACATTCAAAATGTAAGTTTAAGCCATAAAACTTACCTCAACACAATTGAAAGAATTCAAGGCATACAAGGTGTTTTTGGGGCCTGAAAGGTATTAAACTAAAAATTAATAGTACAAAAAATGTTTGTAAATTTCCCACATTTGGAAATTAAGCTAAAGCCTTTAAAATAATGTAAGGATTAAGGAAAACATGAGGGAAATTAGAAAATATTTTGAATGGAATGAAAGTGATGCATCAGAGACAAAAATGTGTGAAATGCCTACTCATCTATCTGTTGTACTGCGATGACTTACTTGTGATTGTGAAGCTAAAAGCTATTTCACTGGTGTTTGAAATACCAGAATGATAACTCATGGTAGCCTCATAAACATACAAAAATTAGACAGTGATTAAGGAAGACCATAGAGGAATTGATGCGTTAATGGTGTTGGAGAAGAATATTGAAAGTAACATGGATGGCTAAAAGAACACACTGATCTGTGTTGGAAGAAGTACAGTGAGAGTGTTCATTGGAAGCCAAAATGTCCAAACTTCAGCTCTCATATTTCAGACATATTATCAGAAGGGACCAGACCTCAGAGAAGGATATCATGTTTGGTAAAGTGAGGGGCTGAAGAAAAAGAAGATCTGTAACAAGATGGATTAACATAGTAGCAGCAATAATGGGCTCAGGTGTAGCAACGATTGTGAGGTGGACCCAGGACCAGGCAGTGTTTCATTCTGTTGTGCATAGGTTTGTTGTGAGTTGGTACCAACTCGATAGCACATAAAACAACAACAACTTACGGCAAGCAGGTTTCAATGGAGATTCCAGACTAAGAACAGACTGGGAAAAAGATATTGGCAGTCCATATCTGAAGGATTAGCCATGTAAATGTATGATTAGCAGCAGAATATTGGCTGATATAGTGTCAGAAGATGAGTCTCTCAGGTTGGAAGGCACTCAAAATATGATTGACGAGCTGCCTCCTCAAAGTAGAATCCATCTTACTAATGTGGATGCAACAAAGCTGTAAAACTTTCATTTGATAATTTGGCAAACTTAAAGTGAGATGAAGCAGTTATAAATATTCTTTAATAATCAGAATGTAGAACATATGAAATATGAATCTAGGAAAATTGGAAGTAGTCAAAAATGAAATTAAATGCAAAAGTTCTAGGTATTTTTAAGATTAAATAAACAGGTATTGGCCATTTTGAATCAGACAATAATATGATTTACTATGTCCAGAATGACAGATTCAAGAGAAATGGTGTTACTTTCATCCTCAAAAACAGCATTTCAACATCTATTTTGAAGCACAATACTGCCAGTGATAGGATATTACCTATACATTTAAAAGAAAGATGGGTTTATACAATTATTATTCATATTTGTTCACAAATACTAATTCCAATAGTGAAGACATTAAAAATTCTACTAACTCCTCTGATGTGGTGCTGTGGATTCATGCACTTGACTACAGAGTTGGTTTGAATTCCAAGGTTGGCGGTTCAAGCTTACCAGCCACTCGTCAGAAATCCCATATAGGGTCACTATAAGTTTGAACTGACTCGGTGGCACTTAACAACAATTAACTCTTCAGTCTGAAATTGATCAAACATGCAATAAAGATCCATTGATAATAATCAGTGGTTAGGAGCTCTGGTAGCGTAGTGGTTACGAATCGGGCTGCGAACCTTAAGGTCAGCGGTTCGAAACTACCAGCTGCTCCGTGGGAGAAAGATGAGGCTTTCTACTCCCGTAAAGATTTACACCCTCGGAAACCCTATACAGGGTCGCTATGGGTCGGAACCGACTCGATGGCACATAACAACAGCAATAATGTGGAAGTTGAAAACAAAGAGGCAGGATGAGGAGTTGGAAAATATGGTTTTAGTGATAAAATTTTCTCTGGAGGTTATATGATAGAAGTTTGTAAAACTAATGACTTCCTTGCAGATACCATTTTCAACAATATCAATGGTGACTATACACATGCACCTTGCCAATTGGAATACAAAGAAACCAAATTGACTACATGTGTGGAAAGAGACAATGGGGAAGCTCAATACCATAAGTGAAAACAAAACCTTGGGCTGACTATGGAACTGATCATCAACTATAAATATACAAATTCAGGGTGAAGCTCAAAAAAATTAAAACAAGTTCATGATAGCCAAAATACAAACTTGAGTATATTCCACCTAAATTTAGAGAGTATCTCGGGAAAGATTTGACACATTGAACTTCAGAGGAACTGTGAGATATGTACAAGAATATTATACATGAAGAAAAAAGTGGTCACTAAAATGACTGGAACTAAAGAAAAGACCAATGTGAATGTCAGAAAGACTCTGAAACATGGTCTAGATCAAAGAATAGCTAAAGTGACTGGAATAAAAGATGAAGTAAAAGAGTTCAACTGTAAATTTCAAATGACAATTCTAGAAGACAAAGTAAAGTAGAATAATGAAATGTGCAAAGAACTGGAGTTAGAAAACCAAAAGATAAGAATATGCTCAGCATTTCTCAAGTTGACAGAACTAAAGAAAAATTCAATCCTTGGGTTGAAATATTGAAGGCACCAGGTGCAATGTATTGAATAATGCAGAAAACATCAAAAATAAATGGAAGGAGGAGACAGAGTCACAATACCAAAAAGAATCAGTTTTTGTTCAATCATTTAAATAGGTAGCATATAAAACAGAAACCATAGTATTGAAGGAAGACGTCCAAGCTGCATTAAAGGTGTTGGCAAAAAAACAAGTTTCCTGAAATTGATGGAAGACAAATTGAAATACTTCAATGAACTAATGTAGCACTCGAAGGGGCTCACTAATCTATGCCAAGAAATTTGGAAGACAAGTTACCTAGCCAACTAATTGGCATAGATCCTTATTTCCACCCATTCCAAAGAAAGGTTATCCTATA
>NW_006409043.1:253614-256351 GCF_000296735.1 Chrysochloris asiatica | reverse complement strand
ATGTTATCAGGAATTACCAGTCCCTGGTAATGTAGAGGGCCAACAAAAAGAGGAAGACTCCCCAAACACATCGTTTGACATAGTCATTGCAACTACTCCATAGAGTTTCTGAGGCTAGAAATCATTACAGAAACATACTACTTTATCTTGCCACAGCTGTGCAGCTGGTTTGTTAAAAAACTGATCTTTAGGTTAGCAACCCAATGCTTAATCTACGGCACCACGAGGATACAGAAATGGAAATAGCACCCTCAGAATTGTACAGACCTAGATGGAGCATATGTCAAGAAAGAGCATCTTCATACTTGAATATTTTTGTTTAGTAAAGGTTTCTATGATTTTGTAGAAATACTTTTTGACTTATTTATATGCACACACATACAAACATACCCAATTCCTGGTAACACAGTGGTTGACGCACTCAGCTACTAACCAAAAACTAGGTAATTGAAGCTTACAAACTGTTCCACGGCATACTGATGTGATAATAGCTTGTGTCCATAAAGATTAGAGCCTTGAAAACCCTATAGAATTTATAGGCAGTACTAAAAGAGCTTTGTAACACTTACCCAAACATGGCAGAGGACATTAGACTGCATGGCTGAGAAGCTGAGGACCAGAGATGTATGATTACAGCAATGGCTGAAAGGAAGCGCTCCTGAATGGTAGAACTATATCCTGTGCATTTCGGATCCTGGATTGTAACCAACTAGCAGTGCAAAATAATGCACTGGACCACAAGGTCAGTTTGAATAGAAAATTTGTTGGTTAAAACCCACCAGCCACTCCTTGGAAACCCTACGCCGTGTCACTATGAGTCAGACTGACTTGAAGGCACTTAACAGAAACAACAGCTTCTCTAATAAACCCCATAATAGTATATTTCTGTCAGTTTTGTTAGACAATTTCAAAAGATTACAGATCCTAGCAGAGAAGTAGACAGTACTGTGTGAGGAACAGTTGGTGTTACACTTGATAAAGGAAGAAAGAGGGTGTAGAAACGCCTGATCTTTGTCTCATAGGAATACACCTTGAGCAGATGTTGAACTTGATTTTCCTTCTTCCTTGTGAAATCAGGTGATGTCAGCTGTCACACCCATGTCATTCTAACACAAGAATATATAACAAATTCTCATGGAAGAGAAAAAAAAAAAAAAAAAAAGCCCACAACAATGGACAAATGATTTAAATAATTATTTCAGTATAAAGATATAAGAATTACAAAAATTAACAAGTAAACAAAAAATGTGTTACAAGCATATTGGAAGATAGGTCATTTATTCATTAGAGAAAAAAACTAAAACTACAGTTAAATTCTACTATACCCTAGAAAATAGTTTAACAAACTGGCATTATTAAGTGTTGGTAGAATGTAAACAAGTGGAATTCTCATTCATTACTGGTGGGAATGCAAAATAGCACAGTTATTTGTAAAACAGTTTGGCAGTTTGATTAGCAAGTGAGCACCCAGCTATTTGTGTGGTGGCAGATCTCAAACAGACCTGATTTGAGTTACTATTCTCTTTCCAGCATATCATACTGTCTATCTCCTAAAAGGTAAGTAGTCAAACAATAATACATAGACAATTGATACAGAATAATGATTTTGATTTTTTATTGACATTCATTCCCAGTCAAAATGTACAGGATTGTGGTTGGAGTTTTCAGGATTGCCTACTAAATGAGTGAGTCCATTATTAAAGTATACAGAACACTGCTTCCTATTCTTCATCCAAAGTAAATACATTGTTTTACTCCACTAGTCTGTTCACAATTGATATCATTAAGCAGTCTAGATGAAAAAGCAGAAGTGATAGGTCCTATGCATCTCATATTTCATCCTCATCGCCATTAGAAGCTTTCTAGCTTCTAGGTAAAGCCCATAAGAATAAGCAAAGATATTATGAGATGAAAGATAGACCCAAGAACTTCCAAGGGCTTGGCTTATCAAAACAAAACACAATTGAAGTTTTGTTTGTTGTTGTTGTTTTGTTAATGCTGTTCTTCTCATTTTTTAGGTAGCAAAGCAAGCAGCACTCCTCTTACAAATAAAATTACTGTGTTTTGAACACTCAAAAAAACTAATCTTTGTAGCTGATATTCTTGCGCAGTTTCCTTTGTTGTATTCTTTCAAATCATTTGGAGAAAACCTAAAGAAAATAAACAATGTATATGTTTATTTATATGTTTAGAAATACATTTTTATTTATGGAACTATATTAAGAGATATGTGTCCCTAGGAAAAAATGGTATCATTTCTCTTTCTTTATCAAGATCATTGCTTTTTGCCAGAACTTTCTTATGGAGCATTTTATGAGAAATATAGATGGGGAATTGAAACAGAAAAACCGTCCACTCTTTAGTAAAGAAGGAGGAATGGAAATGGACATAGGGAAGAAGTGGGATAAATGATATAACATTGTGGGGATTTCAAGCAATGACTTAAAAAATATTTGTATCAATTATTGAATGGAAAAGAGATTTGCTTATTAAACCTTCACCCAGTTCACAATAAAAAGCTAAAAAAAAAAAAAAATCAAAATAGAATAACAATAACATAATACACATGCATATGTGAATTGGGGGAGAAAAGCCTCCCTCTCTTCTCAATTGACTCATCCCGTTGTGGAGCTTAGGAATTTTGATAAGATATGTTGTATTCACATGAGTCTTTCTTTCTTTCTTTCTTTCTTTCTTTCTTTCTTTCTTTCTCTCTCTCTCTCTCTCTCTCTCTCTC
>NW_006409043.1:226116-253179 GCF_000296735.1 Chrysochloris asiatica | reverse complement strand
ATAAGAGGTGAACAGAAAATTCCAAAGGTCACCTCGAGAAGAAAATGTCAAATATTACAATGAAATGCACAAAGACTTGGAGTTAGAAAACCAAAAAATAAAAACGGGATCAGCATTCATCAAGCTGAGGGATTTGAATTAAAAAAGCAAGTCTTGACTTGCATTGTTGAAGATTTCTATCTGTTAAAAAAGAGGGTGGGCAAGCTCCATATCATCAGTTAATACACAGAAATAAAGTTGACTATCTGTGAAAAAAGATAGTGGAGAAGTTCCATATATAATCAGTCAAAGAAGGTCAGGGCAGACTTTGGAACAGACCCTCAATTGCCCATATGCAAGTTGAGGGTAAAGCTGAAGAAAATTAAAACAAGTGCATGAGAGCCAAAATATGAACTTAAACATATCCCACCTGAATTAAGAGATCATCTCAAGAACAGAGTTGATACATTAGACAACAGAAGAGTTGTGGAATGGCATCAAGAACATCATACAAAAAGAAATCAAAAGGTCATTAAGAAGACAAGAAAGAAGAAAGAGACGAAAATGAGTGTCAGAAGATACTCTGAAACTTCCTGTCAAGCATAGAGATGCTAAAGCAATGGAAGCAAATGGCAGAAATGAGGAGGTACAACAGCTGAACAGAAAATTTCAAAGTCAGCTTGAAAAGACAAATTCAAACATTGTAATGAAATGTGCATACACTTGGATTTAGGAAATCAAAATGAAAGAACATGCTAAGCATTCCTGAAGCTGTGGGGGCTGAATAAAAACTTCAAGCATCGAATTGAAATACAGAAGGATTCTATGGGCATAATATTGAATGATGCAGAAAGCAATAAAAGAAGATGAAAGGAATACTCCGAGTCACTTTACCAAAAATAAATAGTCAATGTTCAACCAATTCAAGAAGCGCCATATTATAAAGAACCAATGATACTAAACAAAGAAGTCCAAGGTTCATTGAAGGTACTGGCAAAGAACAACCATATGGGAATTGATGAAATATAAATTGAGATCTTTCAACAAACTGATGCAGCACTGGAGGCACTCACTCATCTGTGCCAAGAAATGTGACCAAAAAGGATATGGAAAGCATTGGACATTATCATTAACATCCCATACAAGCAAAATTTTACTAAAGATAATTTAAAAACGGCTGCAACTGAACATTGACAGAGAACTTCCAGAGGTTCAAGTAATATTCAGAAGAGCATGTGAAATGAAGAATATCATTGCTAACGTCAGATGGATCAGGACTGAAAGCAGAGAATACCCAAAAGATGTTTATCTATACTTCATTTACTATGGAAAAACTCTCAATTGTGTGGATCATGACAAACTATGGGCAACATTGTGGACAATGAGTATTCCGGAACACTTAACTATGCTTATGAGGAACCTGTACATAGAACATGACCTAGTTGTACCAACAGAACAAGGGACTATTGTATGATTTAAAATTAGAAAAGGAGTGCCCCAGGGTTGCATTCTTTCACTATACTTATTCAATATGTATGCTGAGCAAATAATCTGAGAAGACTCATTAACAACCTGCAATATGCAGGTGATACAACCTTGCTTTCTGAAAGCAAAGAAGACTTAAAATACTTACTGATGAAGATTAAAGACCACAGCCTTCAGTATTGGTTGCACCTCAACATAAAACAAAAATCCTCACCACTGGACCAATAAACAACATCCATATAAATGGAGAAATGATTGAAGTTGCCAAAGACTTCATTTTGTACAGCTCAACAATTGGCACTAATAGAAGCAGCAGTATTGCAGTCAAACAACATATTACATGAGGCAAATCTGCTGCACAAGCCCTCTTTTAAGTGTTGAAGAGCAAAGATGTCAGATTGAGGACTAAGATGTGCCTGACCCAAACCATGGCATTTTCAATAACCTCATAAGCAAGTGAAAGTTAGAGAGTGAATAACGAAGTCATGGAAGAATTGATGTACTTGAGTTATGGTGTTGAAGGAAAATATTGAAAGTACCATGAACTTCCAAAAAACAAAAAAATCTGTGTTGGAAGAAGTACAGTCATAATGTTCCTTGAAAATCAGAATGGCCAGACTTCATTTCTCATACTTCGGGCATATTATCAGTGAGGATCAGTATCTGTAAAAGGATGTCATGCTTGGTAAAGTGGAAAGTCAGAGAAAAAGAGGAAAACCACCAATGCTATGTATTTGCACAGAGATCAGTTTAGCAATGATTGTGTTATGTTTCATTCTGTTGTGCATAGGGTCACTATGAATTGGTACTGGCTCAATGGCACCTAACAACAACAACAAGTGAGTGCTTCCAGGTTTTCATCAGTTTTTGAAAACATCTTAATTTGTTTTTCACCAAGCCTTCAGATCTGCTTATACTTTTTCCTTTATTAATATGATCTCTTGTTCATATGCTACCATTTGAAAGGGCTGAATGGCTGAAGTTCAACCAATTATTTAAGGTACAGTGACTCTTTGTGTTCCATCCATCTTTCTTTCTTTTTTTTTTTTTTTTTAATGCTTCCTAGATCATTCAATAGTTTGTCTATGTTGTTGCTGTTTGGTGCTATTGAGTCAGTTCTTGCTCATAACAACTCAAAGCACAATAGAACAAAACACGGCTGGTCCTGAGCCATTCTAAAATGGTTGTTATGCTTGAGCCCATTGCTACTGCCACCATGTCAATCCATCTTGTTGGGGGTCTCCCACTTTTTTGCTAATCTTCCACTTTACCAAGCATGATGTCCTTCTTCAGGGACTGGTTCCTCCTGTTAATACGTCCAAAGTATGAGAGACAAATCTGGCCATCTTGGTTTCTATGGAGCATTCGGGTTGTGCTTCTTCCTACACAGATTTGTTTGTTCTTCTGAAAGTCTATGGTACTTTCTTCTCAAGCATCATAACTTAAATTCATCAATTCTTCTATAGTTTTCTTTATTCTTGTCCAACTTTCACATGTATATGTAGCTATTGAAAATTCCATGCCTTTGGTCAGGCACACCTTAGTCCTCAAACTGGTATTTTTGCTCTTGAACACTTTAAACATGTCTTGTGCAGCAGATTCAACTTATGTGATATGTTGTTTGATTTCCTTGAGTGTTGATTGTGGATCAAAACAAAATGAAGTCTTTGACAATTTCAACTTTTTTCCTTTTATCATGATTTTATTTATTGTCCATTTGTGAGGATTTTTGTTTTCTTTACATTGATGTAGAATCCATACTGAAGGTTATGTTCTTTGAGATACATCAGTAAGTATTTTCAGTTCTCTTTGTTTCCAGCAAACAAGGTTGTATCATCTGCATAGTACAGGTTGTTGATGAGTCTTACTCCAATCCTCATGCCACATTCTTATTCACATAATCCACCTCCTCAGATTATTTTTGCAGCATGCAGATTGAATAAATATGCCGAAAAGACACAATCCTGCTGCACACCTTTCCTGAATTAAAATCCTTCAGTATCCCCAGATAATCAATTATTCTTGAATAATCATTCTTAGCAATATTATTCAGAGCTTGTCATGACCCACACAGTCAATTGAGCCTTTGAATAGTCACTAAAGCAAAAAGTGAACATCTTTCTGATATTTTCTTCTCTCAGCCAAGATCCATATGACATCAACATTGATATCCCCCATTCCACATCTTCTGAATCCAACTTGAGTTTCAGGCTATTTCCTGTGCTTTCCAACATGAGTAGCTCCCCTTCTGGCACTATGTCTGATAAAATTATGGCACTATTTATAATATTTTCATATTTCTTCTCTTTGGAAACCCTGTACAGTATTTCTATGAATTAGAACTGACTCAATGGCACTTAACAACAACAACTAGGAGTTCTGGTGTGGTGCTCTAGGTTAAGCAATAGACAGCTAACCACAAGGTCAGCAGTTCAAACTCCCCAGGTTGAGTTGGTACCAACTCAATGGCACTTCACAACAGTAACAACAGCTGCATACTGCCAGAAAAGTAATTAGATTAGACTTGGAAATAGTACAGTTAGCATTCTCCTCAGAAGCAAGGATGGCAAGACTTTATCTCACATTTTTAGGACATATTACCAGGAGGGAATAGTCCTGGAGAAAGACAGCATGTTTGGTAAAGTAGCAGGTCAGTGAACAAGAGGAAGGCCCTCAATGAGATGTACTGACATAGTGACAGCAACAACGGGCATTGCTATAGCAATGGTTATGAGGGTGACACAAATCTGGGTAGCATTGTGTTCTTTTGTGTATACAGCCACTATACGTCAGAAATAACTAAACAACACATAGTAATAGCAACAGCAATGACTACATCATGTGTACTGTGTAGAACTGTGGTTCACAAAATTTTCAATAATACGATGTTTTAGAAATAGATACCAGCTGTTCTTTTAAGTCACTTCTGAATGGGTCAAAATCTCCAACCTTTCAATTAGTAACTGAATGCCTCTTATAGAGCAATGGACCTTAATGACTAGAATCTATTCTAGTGGCTTACACTTTTTGAGAGGGTGTTGTACCATCTTCCCACTTCCAGGAACCGGTTCTAGTATAGGACAATCCAATCCAAAAGAAATAAGATATTTGGCCTTGAATGAAATTCTGTGATGAAAGAAACATAGTCTTTGAGTAAAAATACTTTTCTGATTTTGACATGGACTTAATAATCTCATCAATATTATATTTATCTTTTTGAAAACATGACTTTCAGTAAGTATACAGATCAGCATCAACCTGATTATATTCAATTTATGAAATAATGAAAACTTAGATAATTGATATTTTGTTAAATGGAGAGTCATAATTTATTTAGGTTCAGGATTCAAATTTCTTAACTTTTCTTCAAAGAATTACTTTGATTTAGATGGAGTTATATAGACAAATTCTGGTTTATAGGTTGAAGCATGAGTGTGATACTGTGAAGCTTCTATGAACATTGTTTTATATTTTTGTTACATACATACTGAGCTTTTTCCCTAAGAAATGAAGATCCTTAGGAAGTAGTCATTTTTCCATAAGATCTGGTGTTTATATAGTTGACTGTATAATTATTTGACAGTATGAAAGAAACTGATATCAATCTAGCATTCCAGTTTTTCAAAACAAAAACACATACTCCTATATTATTTTACTTGAGCTCACCAAATATTTTGTGAAGAAAATTTAGTTTTGTAACCTAATCCATGGATTCCTGGTGTGGTGCCATAGGATAAGCATTCAACCTCAAAGTTGGTTTGAACCACAAGATCAATGGTTCAAACTCATCAGCTGCTGCTCGGAAACCCCATACAGGGTTTATGAGTCATAACCATCTCAATGGCACTTAGCAAAAAACAACAACATCCTAATCCATATGATTACCACGCAAAGAAGAAAATGATTAAAATTTAGGTAAATTGATGTTATCTGAGTGTAAATTCTATTTTTCCTCATTCTGCATTTATTTTCAACTTCAGCTTTTAGTTATTCATTTTAGTCTGTGTCCTTATCCCTTGAAAAGATGATGGAAGTTTAGACTTTCAAGGAAAAAGAAACCAAAATCCATATATATATATGAATATTGTTGTTGTTGTTAAGTACCGTGGAGTCAGCTCCGACTCATAGTGACCCTGCACAGGGTTTCCGAGGCTGTAAATCTTTAAGGGAGCAGAATGCCTCATCTTTCTCCTGCGGAACCTCTTGTAGTTTCGAACTGCTGGCATTGAGGTTGTCAGGCTGACATTGAGGTTGGCAGCCCGACTCGTAACCACTACGCTACCAGAGCTCCTTATATACAGACATAAAATATAGCATTCAGTTTCAGAGTTCACAGATGGGTATGTTTCTCAGTGAAGGTACTCTCTGGAAACTAAGAACTCTAGATTTTGAAGTCTTAATTTATACTGTTTCTGCATATTCATGGACCCTCAAGTAAGATTGCCTATGTTAAAGTATGTATTATAATTGTGTAAACCAATAGAAATATTATTTAATAAGAAAATGTTTAACAATGTTCTTGTACAATTGCATAATTATATCAAAAGAATGAAGATAAAAACACTAATTTAAATTTCTGACACTCCATAAAAAGTTAAACATATATTCCAAAAGACAATGTTCAACTTCCTACTATGGTGAGTAGTGATTGGACTGGTCTCCTGTCAAGAAGTAAGAAGAGTGATGGAAATTAAAGATGCTTGGTAACAAATAATTCAGTAAACTCATGAACCAATTGGATATCATCAATTTCCACTACCTGTTACCAGAAGAACAAGATGTTGCCTGGCTCATACTACCTACTGCTCTGAAAGGGACCATATTAGAAGATCATGGATAGAGTGGGAAACGAATGTGGAACAAAATTCAAGATCATAAAAAAGACCATTGATTTTGAGGTTAGCAGTACAGTGTTTATCCTACAGCACCACACCTGGACTCCCAATTCACAAAAACAAGTTAAAAAACTAAAGTTAACTGCTAGATGGGTAAACCCTCTTTTACTCACCTCTTTTCTAATGGTTTTATCATAATTCTTAGTGTATTTTCTAATGTTTCCATAATACACCTGGATGATATGGTTACAAGTATATACAATATATTCCTGACAGCCGCTATCCATTGTTGTTGTTGTTAAGTGCCCTCAAGTCGGTCTCGACTCATACATAGCATACTTGTATAGAATTTCTGAGGCACTAAATCTTTGCTGGAGCAGAAAAACTGTTTTTTCTCCAGTCCAGAAGCTTGTGGACTCCAACCATCAACTTAGTGGTTTGAAATCCAGTGCTTACTCTAAGAGCCAGCACAAATCTTTATTGTGCACATAAAATTATTAGGACTTTTATCATTAAAATTTGAATGATTAATTTAGGTTAAACAGTCTACCAGAGAAATTTTTTATTCTCTGTCCTAGACACTTTTAAATATATTATACTGTATTTCTACTAAAGCATTTTACCTTGCTGTTTAAGAATCTCACATCTTTTCCTTTATTCATCCTATCAACACCAGTCACAATCTCCCCATGTAGCAAAGGGAGATTCATTCACACTATAAATCTCCTCTTTCTGGCTTCAAATTTTGCTTTGTTTTCTTGGTATTTTCTTGTTCCTATTTTTATTCAATTGTTATTTCTGAATTGCTGAAAGTCAAGCATAAGAATTATAGGACTGGTATTGAGAAATGGAAAATTATAAATGTCTACAAAATTACTTTTGAAAGGATTTTAAAATTTACCATCAGTTTGGAATATTAGATTATATTAATTCTATAGGCAGGGACAATATAATATATCACTTCTATGTTGCAAAGCAAAACATAATTATAAAATTATAAAATAGTTTCATTTTTATTGGAACCTGCTATGAGCTAAATGTTAAATTAAATTACGATTAATTTATCATTTTATGTTCTTCTAGAATGTTGCTGCAAGTTCAATGGTCATGTTGTTTATTTTTTATTTTATTACTGGTGCAATGTTTTTTCTCAAAGACTAAATTTCTATAGATTTCTCTGATCAGCATATGTAGTTTTCCTTAATAAATTAAGATATATTTAGAAATGCAATTTTTCCTATTCTTTGATAGTTGACTTTTTATACGCTATATGTGAACATTATAACTGTGCTTTTTATTTTTATTTGTATTTCTGAATATGGCATAAACACTGCCTGAAACTGAATTAATTTACAACTATCAACTGTGCTGAACAGTCAAATATTAATAGGCATTAAGAATTAGACAACCATTTATTATAAATACATAAAGTTTATGGTGAAAAATAGAAACTATACGTCACCACTTCTTCTTTGTCTTCTATTTTAGCAAGTGTGGAGCTCATTTTCTTGCACTCTTTCTTACTTTCTTCAAATGTCTTTGATTCATGTGAAAAATAATAACAGTTCTTTCCACAACATGACCATTTAAATTTAAGTTTACACACGTTGGTTTCATGTCCTTGAAAACAAAAGAGTTTAAAGATACCACTTAGTTTGTGTCCAAATAGAAATATATATATATATTACCTGAAAGATTCTGAAATCCTTCTCCTGTCCTTGTTAAATCATTTTATTTCATGGGATCTAGGACTTCATTTCTATTATCTGTATAAAGCCTAAATCTGGGAAGAGAGTCAAATATCCCTCCAATTCCACAGACAACTCCAATTCCATAGACATCTCAGAATGTCTTTGGGAATAGTTTATGCATCTCTGGGATATATCTTAGAGAAACAGAAATATATCTCTGGGAATAATTTCTAACAAGACTGGTAATTTCCCTCACAACCTCTACTGAGAGAACTTCACAAAGAAAGTCATCTTCTCTGAATTTGGTGCTGCTGCTTCTGTGTGTTATTGAGTCTATTCCAACTCATAGATACCTTGTGTAGGGTTTCTGAGACTATAAACATTAACTGAAACAGAAAGCCTCATGTTTCTCCCAGAGTGGCTATTGGATTTGAACAATTGATCTTGCAGTTGGCCACCCAGTACACTTCCAGGCCTCTGTATTCCCTAAATTGAGTGACATCTATAAGTACAGAGCAGATCTCAGTGTATTGTTTGAATTCATGCCTATAATGAATGATACAATGATCACTAGAAAACAGCAAAGAGTCCTAGAATGTTGTTTTTTTTCAGTAGAAACATAACTTTTTTATATCTATTGACTTAAATACAATATCAAACATAAAGAAAGATGCAATTTCTGGTTTTTATGAATTTATTTCAACTGAATGAATATTAGAATTGTACTAGAAACTGTTCTATAAAAAACATGAAGAAATAAAATCTTTGGTGTCAGTTTTAAGCCATATGTGCATACCTGTTTTTGATAATTCCTCACTTTCACACGAGCATTTGTCATTTTGTGTTACGTTGTTCAAGGGAGTATTTTCTAGTCCATCTGCCTTATGGCCCTGGAAAACTTTATTGAATATTTTTAGCTCATGTACAAGCATAATGTGCAACTGAATAAAGGACAATGTTTTAATACACATGTTAATATTCAGTATGATGGACCATTTTTATTTTTGTGCTTTTCAGGTATCTCTTCTCTTTATATGATATCCACATCTACATCTTATATATTGATATTCCATTAATGGATTAATAGCAAGGCCTCCTACTAGACAACTATGGTTTATTGTTGTTGTCTTTAAGTGCTGTGATATCAGTTCTGACTCATAGCGATCTTGTATAGTTTCTGAGGAGCAGCTGGTGAATTTGTTTTGCCAACTTTGTGTTTCAAGATAGCTATGATAGAAAGAAGAAAAATACAAAGTTCTGTCCTCTAGGAACTCACTCATTGTAAAGGGGATAATATGCTATTATAGGAGTATAGGTTAGTGTCAAAGATAGTCATGTGATGCTTTTGGAATACATAAATTGTGAATGAGTAGAATCTGGAATTTGGTAACAGCTCATCAAGGATTCATATAATTAATGATGTATTTAAGATGGCTTCTGACCTATGAGTGGTAGAGAAATAGAAAAGAGGATACATTAGAACATTGTAGATGAATGGAATCAGTTTTCCAAAGTACTGAAGTAGAGCATGATCCATTAGGATAGTCCAACCTTATTTAAGCTATCTAGAAGATAAGTTGTGTACATGAGATTTTAGCTAGATAATGTAAAGAAAAACAAAAACTAAGCAAATAACAGCAACAAAAACAAATAATAAAAGAAAAAAACCTTAAGATTCTTTTCCAAAATGTCAGCTTTCAATAACAGTTATGAGGCATACAAAGGAACAAAACCAGGAACAAAATCAGGCTATAGACATAGTCCATGAAAGTGACAATGTGTAATTAAACAAATATTTTTTATTAAATATTTTCAGTGAACTATAAAGGGTAGAGTGTTTAAAGATTGAAGCATTTAGAATAATTGGCATGTTATATCTCACTATCAACGAAGAGATACTAAAAAAAAAAAAAAAAAAAAAGGACCAAATGGGAATTCTTGAATTGTAAAGGACAATAACCGAAGTAGTAAATTCAATAGAAAGGTTCAACTAGTAGAGTTCAACTAGAGGAGAAAGAATAAACACACTTGAAGATAGATCTGTAGACAATATGTAACATTAGGAACCAAAGGAAAATAGAATGAAAAAAAAAATGAAGCCTACCAGAAAAATGTGGGATGCAAAATATGCCTTTCCAGTAGCATGTCATAAAAATTATTATACATGATCAATTTCAATTAATCTCCTAAATACAAAATGAAGTTATCATCAGCAAAACAATTTCTGTAGCGTGATTAAGAACAAAATGATCATCTTAAAAAGACACAGAAAAAGCATTTGACACAAACACCCTTTCATGATTTAAAAAAACAACAACTAGGAAAATATTCAACAAACAATCAGCCAATTAGGAAACTCTCTAATCATAGGCATCTACAAAAACCCAACAATTCATAACACATTTAATGGAAATGTTTCTCCGAAAAGATCAACTAAAAGTGACTGGTGTTTGCTTTTGACATATCTATTAAACTCTGTTCTGAAGGTTCTAATTAGGGCACTTGTGGGAGAATATGACATAAAAGGCATCTATATTAGACGAAACTATCAATTGTAAGTGATATCACACTGTTTATAGAAAAACTTAAGGAACCAACGGAAAATCTTTTATAACTAATAAAACACCTTAACCAAGATTTCTGGGTATTAAATCTACATATAAATATAAATTATTGTATTTCTATACATTAGAAATAAGCAAATGGAAAATAAAATTTTATAATTCTATTTATGCTAATATTAAGAGGAATAATGTAATTAGTAATAAATTTGAAAAAAGAAGTAAAAATCATGTTTGCCAAAAGCTACAAAGCATTGTTGAAAGAAACAAGTTCTAATAAATGCAAAGATGTTTGATAACCTCAACCTATATAAAAACATAATTCCAAATAGATCAAAGACAAAAATATATGACCTAAAACTATAACCTCTTACCAGATGAAATTCCTGTAAATCTTTGTGATTTAAGTTTAGGCTCTGACTTATAGCAACCCCATGTAGTGTTGCTGAGGAGCAGCTGGTGGGTTTGAAGTGCTTATGTTGTGGTGCAGATCCACATCACCACACCAGAAGTCCTCTAAGTTTATTCCCAAGATTAATACAATGAAGAGAAAGGAATATATATGTCCACACAAAGAACTGTACGAAGTATCCAGAGTGTCCTGATTCATAACCAAAAGTGTAACCAGTCAAAATGCCCATCAACTGATAAATAAATCATAATCAAAATATGGTGTATGTAAGCAAAGCTGTACTATTCAGCCAGAAAAAGGAACAAAATATCGGTTATGCTTCAACATGGATGAAACTTGAAAACATTAATGCTGAGTTAAAGAAACAGGTGCAAAAGGCCATGTTTTATTTGAGTCCACTTATAAGAAATTTCTAGAAAAGGCTAATTCATAAAAATAGAAAGTAGATTAGCAGTTGCCAGAGGTAAGGAAAGTTAGGAATGGGGACTGACTGCTAATGGGTGCAGAGTTTCTTTTGTGGTAATGACACTAATGTCTGTGATGATCATTGCACAACTCTGCAAATATACTCCTGTTGTTGCTACATGCCATTGAGCTTGTTCTGAATCATAGGTATACTATACACAACAGAACATAACACTGTCCAGTCCTACACCATCCTAACAGTTGTTAAGTTTGAGGCCATTGTTGCTGTTACTGAATATACAAGTTACTAAATTCTACATTTAATCTTGTATATAAATATACTGCATGGTAGGTGAATTATACATATTTAAGTATAAATGTGTGATATGTGTGTGTTTAGCTATGTCATTACAAGGATGGTATTTTTTAAAACAACACATAGAAAACAGTATACACTCAAATTCATGCAATATGTATACTGGATTTCTTGTTAATCTATCTTTGAATTAACTGCAATGTCTGGTATGAAAGAAAAATTATTTAGAGCAATTATTCTGAAATGGAAGCAATAAGACCCTCCAAAAGACATTAACAACACCTGGTGATATTTTGCATGTAACTAGACTCCTGGTGTGGCACTGTGGGTTACTGATCTGCGCTGCAAAGTTGGTTTGAACCTCAAGACAAGCAGTTCAAGCTCAGCAGTCACTCCTAGGAAACCCAATACAGGTTGGCTATGGGTCGGAACTGACTTGAAGGCACGTAACAACAACAATCATCCTAAGAGAAGAATTGATGCATTTGAGTTATAGTGTTATCAACAAAACTGAAGCTACCATTGACTGCCAAGAGAACAAAGAAATCTGTCCTGGAAGAAATGTAAGTATAATGTTCCTCAGAAGTGAGCATGGCAATAATTCTTCCCATGTATTTTGGCATGTTACTATGAGGGACAAGTCACTGGAGAGGGACATCATGGTTGGTAAAGTAGAGGGTCAAGGAAAAAGAGGAATACCCTCAATGAGATAGGTTGACACAGAGATTATCACAATGGGATTAAAGAGAACAATTGTAAGGATGGCTCAGAAGAGGGCATCATTTCATTCTGTTGAACATAGGATCATTATGAGTCAGAATGGACTCAAAGGTACTTAACAACAACAGAAACAATCCAACAGCAAAATTCCAAGATGTGGGTTTTTCTTAAATGTACTATAATGCTCAGAACAGCATCTCTACAAAGAGACATCCTGCCAAAATGTCAATAAAGCCGAGGCTGAAGAACTCTGATATAGTGGAAAATATAGCACACTGAAACAATAAAGATGGTAAAATGGACTTTAGAAAGTGAGAAATAACATCTATTTTGTTAGAGAATTAGAAAACACATCTTGGAGGAATTGCGAAAGTCATAATGCCCTTTCAGATAGATCTTGTAGAAGCATAAGGTTTCCATAGAGATGTGTGTAAGAACATGGCAGAGCAGGTAAAGAGAGCAGCGTCAAGAAATGCATTGGGATAGAAAGACTTAGAAAACATGTGCAAACAGCAAAAAACAAAACTATAATTATTTAAATCCAGTTCTGAGTTATAGAGTAAAAGTTACAGTTACATGTTGAACCAAGATTATTATTTATAAACTTAACTATAATTTGGGGAGGTAGAACATAATTTAGTAGAGAATGAAAGACCATTAATGCTTTCTGTGTATCTGAGTAACATGGTCAGTTAAATAGTTGGAGAAATTTATTTGACAGTTAAATAAGTTTATTTAAATAAAGATTCAACAGAAATTTTAAAATCTGTTAAATTAGAAGGCAATTGCTATAGCTCTGGGGAAAATTTATCTTAGGTTTTCATGAGCATAAATAAGTTTTAAAAATAAATTTAACCTGAAGAATGGAGGTAGGTGGAATCAACAGAACTTGACAGTTTATTGGAAAAGGTGTCATAGGGAAAAATAATGTACATGCAGCATGATTCAAGATCAACAAATCTCAATTTTTTCTAGACAAAGCCTGAATATGAGTCAAGCTTCATAAATATCAGGAGCACCCTCGGAAACCCTGTACAGGGTCGCTATGGGTCGGACCCGACTCAATGGCACTTAACAACAACAACATGGAAAGCTATGGGTTGGGTAATGCACTGGACTGCAAAGTTGGTTTGAACCTCAAGGTTGGTGGTTCAAGCTCACCAGCTGATCCTCAGAAACCCTGTACAGGGTTGCTATGGGTCAGAACCAACTCTACAGCACTTAACAGCAATAATAGCATGGAAAACATTGTACCCAGCCAAGTGATTGCACTAATGGGCATGGTGGAAAAGTTATCTGAGTAGAACTGGGGATCACAGATATGGAACTACTAAAAGCCCCAAAACCCAAACCTACTGCCATCAAATCGATTCTGACTCACAATGACCCTATATGGTTTGCAAAGTTGGAAATCCTTAAGGGATCAGAAAGCCTCAGCTTCTTTCTTCGCTCAGTGTGGCTGGTGGGTTTCAACTGCTGACTCTCTGGTTAGCAGTCCAGTGCTTATCATACTGGGGCACCAGGGCTTCTATGGAATCATTGTTGTTAAGTGCCATCAAGTCGGTTCTGATCCATAGCAACCCTGGATAGGGTTTCCAAGAAGACAGAAAATAGTCAAACAATAATTTTTTACAGAGGGATGTTTGATGTTGCGGTCACAATTATAGTTTAACTTACAGAACAGTCCCAAGATTCCAGTTGTTAAAAGGAAACACAAGATTCCAAGAATCACTACAGCTAGATACCAGGAAAACGGAACTGAAGACCCTGGTCAGAGAGAAGATATTGATGAGAAAAGCAGTGGAAAAGGTTTAATTAAATATCAGCAATTAGATGAAAATTTTCCATAACCTCACAATCCTGACTCTTCAGTATTGGAACATATAAATGGTAAAAATGACTGACCATCCATTTAAAAGTAATTTGAGACATAGATGCCTGAGTTTTACTCCTTGTTCTCTTACCACGTAGCTTTCAGAGAAACTGCTTATTCTAATAGTCAAAATAATACCATAAGCTTGCAAATTTTCTCATTAGATACTCAATACTGTTTTTAATATTAGACTAGCCACAGCTATTTTACAGAAGGAATTATAATCACAAATATATGAAACACTATTTTCTGTTTCCTAAAATTTCATGGAATGAGTGTTTAATGACACCAGGACCTTGACAACTATATTTAAACAGTGAAGGAAAAATATTTTTCCAGTTTGACTCTCAGTTTAGAATATTTTAATGTAGCATTCAAATGGCATCGATTTTCTGGGATTGTTATAAATTTGGATATTTTATTTTCAACAGTTTTTTTTTTTTCCATTTAGAATTCCAGATATGGTTTAAGCCTTATCATGAAAACAAGCAGGCTAAAATATTCAGGATAATGGGTCTTGTCTTAAATTAGTGGCTTGAATCACATAGACAGAGGCCAAGGAATTGGAAGACAAATAAATAAATAAAACATTTGGACAATTCAATTACTGCCTTACATTATTCAAATGTTTTATTTAATTTTAAATGAAAAAATAAATATAAACAGATAGAAACACTGTGATGGAAGAAATATTTATACAATACTGACAGATTGTCACTAACCAGAGAACTACCGTGACAAGTTTCTAGGACTCTTTTGCATTGCCATAAAGTAGGACCTATATCTACAGGTGTTATTGACTGGACAGCAGTGGATTTGGTTTAGTTAGGATATATAAACTTTACCTTTTTCATTAGAGGATCTAGATCTTATCTTTGACTGATTGGAGTCTGACGTATTTATTTTCAGATTTGAATAAATTACCTCCTCTTTTGTCTCTGGAGATTAAACAGAAAAGTAGATAATGCTTCACATTCACAAAGTTCTGAAGAAAGCATGTAGGTTATTAGTATGTGTGAAGAGAGTTAACAGAATATAATTCATTTTAAAAATTTGAATATGAGTTTTCTCTTCTTACTATAAAAGCCTAGCATGTAAGTTATTTTAGATGACAAAATCTTGGAAACAATTTGCTCTTGTTAGGTGTCATTGAATCAGGTCCAATACAACAGGAAGGAGACAGAAGGCACAACAGAAAGAAACACTGCCTGGCCGTGCGCCATCCTCACAACGATCAGGCTTGAGCCCATTGCTGCTGCTGCTGCTGTGTCAATTCATCTCATTGGGAGTCTTCCTCCTTTTAATGACCTCCACTTTACCAAGCATAATATCCTTCTCCAGGGATGGATACCTCCTGATAATATGTCTGAAGTATGAGAGACAAATCTCACCATCCTTAACTACAAAGAGCATTCTGACTGTACTTCTTCAAACACACCTCTTTGTTCTTTTGGCAATCTATGGTACTTTCAATATTCTACAACACCTTACCTCAAATGCATCAATTCTGAAGTTTTCCGTATTTATTGTCTAACTTTCATGTGCAAGCGAAGCAACAGAAAATACTATGATGGGTCAGGTACACCTTAGTCCTCAAACTGGTATCTTTGCTCTTGAACACATTAAAAGAGGTCTTGTGCTACAGATTTGCCTAGTGCAATGTGTCCTTTGATTTCTTGACTGTTGGTTTCATGAGTGTTGATTGTGGATTCAAACAAAATGAAGTCATTGACAGCTTCAATTTTTTTCTCCACTTATCATGATATAATTTATTGGTGCAGTTGTGAGGAATTTTTATTTTCTTTACATTGAGGTGCAATCCATATCGAAGGCAGTGGTCTTTGATCTTCATCAGTAAAAATTTTAAGTCCTCTTAATTTTCAGCAAGCAAGGTTGTATCATCTTTGTATCTCAGTTTGCTAATTAGTCTTCCTCCACCTCTGATGTTACTTTCTTCTTCATATAATGTAGCTTCTTGGATTATTGCTCAGCAGACAGATTGAATAAGTATGGTAAATGAATACAACACTGGTTCACATCTTTCCTGATTTTAAATAATTCAGTATCACTTAGTTCTGTTCAAACAACTGGTCTACATACAGGTTCCTTATGAGCACAAGCTATAGTTTTGTAATAGCAATACTTGTCATGATCTATAGAGTTAAAAGATCTATTACACGATAAAATTCTGTAGGGAAGTTATTTAAATGAGAACAGGGAAAATTTAGATTCATACATTTGGAAGAGGTAAAACTTACTCTTTCTTTGCACCTTCTTGTTAGAAGGAAGATGTTTTGCATTTTTATATGTTGCACAGTCTTCATTCATCCCTGAAAAATATTGATTACCATTCTCAAAGTTATTTTTAAATTTTTCTTACCATGGTTTTCCAATGCTTTTCTTTTGCTTCTTTTTATGTCATTAGAAACAGTATAACATTTATATACCTATATCAGAAGTTTTACTGTGGCAATAAGATTCAAATAATTTTTATTTTCATATTTTTAAAAGTATGTTATAGACATCAGTCTTTTAATTTTGGTGATGACTTTTCAGCTACTGCCTTGAATTATTCAAATATTTCATTTCATTTCATTTGAAATTAAAAATAAGCAGAAATAGATAGAAACACTGTGGTCTATGTAATATTTAGACAATGCCCCAAAACTGTCATTATTCAGAAAAATACCAGGACATTTTCTAGGAGTCATTTGTTTGACCAAGTTAGTATTTGATAATGCATTTTTCTAAAAGTTTTACCCTTATACAGTTTCTGGATTTTTTCCATTTATCTCCACTGGCATTTATTATTATTATAATTATTTTTATTGACTCAAAAACAATTTGCTTTACACGAGCTTGTATAGGATTTTTCTACTCCAATAGACTGTTATAGATAAATGACTTAAACATAGGACTCAAACTGGTTTAGTTGTTCCCATGGTACGTGTTGGGATATCTCTATAATATTTCAAAGCATAGGGTAAAAGGAACTATTTCTCTTTGAAAATTAATTTTATTTGCAACTTTTAGGTAAAATTTAATACATTTCAATTATTTTCACAAATTATTTTTATAATCAAATAAATTTATATAGACTGGAATTCTGAATACATAAAATGTAAAAAAAATAATCTCTTGCTTACTGGTTTGCTAGTGAAATATTAAATCAAATAGTTTTTACTTTTTAAAATTTCCTCAGAGAATTGTTTACCCATGTTGTCTTTTTACAATATAGTTAAAAATAGTTGGACTTCTGAATGTCCATATACATCTACTCAACAGAATTTAATAAATATCCATAGAGCATTTTCTATAAGAAAATATGGTTGGTACAGAAATGCATTATATTGCCTTTAAAAAATTCTTGAATGAGTCTGGCATAACAGGAAATTGAAACTATATCATATAATTAAACAATTTTTCATGTGTATGTAAAATAGCAGCATACTATTATATAAAAAATGGATTGAATTATTTACCTGCTTAGCCTCTACCATCACTACTGTGACCATTTGGTCTTTTAAAGTATTTAGTCAATTTAATATCATAGTAATTTGTTTCCTAGCATAATTATTAGTTAAATTTTAATGGTAATTGAAAAACTTGAAGAGACAATTCAGCATGCAATATTTAAATCAGAATTGAACAGCTTACTTATTTTCAAAATCAAAATTATTGGATTGCTTTTCCAAGTTTCTATACTTTATGCTCTGTATTCACATTCCAGGGATAGCCCAGTGATATGTTCTAAGTGACATCTACAGATAGAGTTGGCCATACCTGTGTCAGTATGATCGTTCCTGATGAAAACAGAATCTGGTCCAATAGAAGAGGTAATCTCCAGTGGGAAGATAGATGTGTGTGAGCTTTAAAGACAAAGTCTTCTTGGTTATTTATCATATCTGCTCTTGTTACCCAAAATGCTTAGCACTTATCTGTAAGTAAATATGTGAGTAAACAATTCATATGTGTGTTTCAGGTTTCACCTGCACCTTAATTTGTGAGAATTTTGCTTTTTTTTTCTTTTTTTTTTTTTAATACAGGCAATGAATGAACAAGATAATGTAAAGGGCCATGCCCTTTTTGCACTCCAAACAAATACTGAACATCAAAAAAAGACCACCTTCACCACTACCACCCCACCATCAAATACTAAATTCTAAATATAAACCCTTTAATAGATGCTAATGTTTTGTTCTTTATATAGAAAATGAATTAAGAAGATATTTAAATATTTCCTCTAAACTACTATAAAATAGAAAAATATACAAGTACTAGTAAGTCATCATTTCCCATGTATCTAAAGAAGATTTTGAAAATAAGATTTTAAAAAGAGGTATTAAATTGATTCTTTCAAAATATACCTACACGAAATTACTTTATTCTCAGAAATATTTTTTTTTTCAAAACCCAATCTTCTCACAATCTGTTTTTTAGTTCAGTAAAACATGAAATACAGAGTATTCTGAAGAAGAACTTCAAACTTGGATGTTTTTGTTTCCTTTTTCCTGTAAAAGTTCTTAAACATAGGAGAACAGAAACACAGTAGCTTCCTTGTTATTAATCTTCTGGAGCATTTCCCATGTGCAATGCAGTGGGTAAAATAAAAATAATGCTGTTGAAGGATGTGTAAATTATATTTGCATGTGAGATTAAGGATAGTGTTGATGATTTTCACATTCTGTTGGGTCATCTCTCTTTCAAATGGATACAAATATGGATCTCTTCCCATAGGTTGGTGTGGTAGTTGTCTTCCGAATTCCTTGTTATAGATGAGTGAGTTCCTTCAGTGCTGCATCAGTTTGCTGAAAGATTTCAATTTGTATTATGCAAATTCCTCGATCCTTGTTTTTTTGTCACTGTTTTCAGAGCAGCTTGGACTTCTTCCTTCAGTACCAGTGCTTTTTGATCATATATTATGTCTTGAAATTGTTGAACATTGACCGTTGCTTTTTGATACAGTGACTTTGTGTATTCCTTCCATCTTCTTTGCATTATTCAATATTTTGCCCATTGTTGTAGTTGTTAAGTGCCACTGAGTCGATTCCGACCCATAGTGACCCTGCATAGGTTTTCAAAGAGCCGCTGGTGAGCTTGAACCACCATCCTTGTGGTTCAAACAACTTTGCAGTCTGACGCATTAGTACACAGAATCACACCAGGACTCCATTAATATAGCAAGTTGAGATTTGAATTTTTCTTCAATTCTTTCTGCTTAAGAAATGTTGAGCATGTCTCTTTTGGTTTTCTAACTCCAGGCCTTTGCACATTTTATTATGATGTTTTACTTTTTCTTCTGGAGCTGCCATTTGAAATTTTTTCTTTAACTATTTTACTTCCTCATTTTTTCATTTTCTTTAGATTCTGTAAGCTCAAGAACTAGTTTCAGAGTATCTGCTTACATCCATTTTGGTCTATTTTTTTTCTTTACTGTCTATTTAATGACCTTTTTTTTTTTCTTCCTGTATAATGTTCTTAATGTCATCAGACAACTCTTCTGATCTTCAATCCTTAGTGTCGATTGCATCAAATCTGTTCTAGAGATGATCTCTAAATTCAGGGAGTGGTATGCTTAAAGTCACATTTTGAATTTCATGGCCTTATTTTAATTTTCTTCACCTTCAGCCTGAACTTGTATATGAACAAGTCTGCCACTAGCTGTTTATTTTTTTAATTTTTTGGTTGATCATATAGAGCTTTTCCACATCTTTCATCCTTTTATGTTGTTTAAAAGGTATTTGCAGTGAATAAGTTATTGGTCTACCAAAATTCTATCACGTGATCTTCAGCACCATTTCAGCACAAAGGTCATATTTTCCAACTCTTTGTCCTGTCTTTTTTGTTTTCAATCATCACATTCCAATCTCCAATAACTATCAAGCATCATGATATCATGTGTGATAAATTACAAACTGTAGAAATTGGTAGAATTCTTCAATGTCATCATTGCTGGCTTTTATGGTTAGTGCATAAATTTGAATAACAGTGATATTAACTGGTCTCCCTTGTTGGCATATGGGTATTTTCATACCACAGATAACATTGTTTGTCAAGATAGATCGTGAAATATTCTTTTTGACATTCAATTTGTTGTTCTCAGAAGAGTAAACCATATGATTATCTGATGCAAAATGGTCACTAACAGCCCATTTCTACTTATTAATGCCTAGAATGTTGAGATCTTTGTTTGTATCATTCCATTTTTTTACAACTTGCTATTTTTCAAGGTTCATACTTCATGTATTCCATGTTCCAATTATTAATGGATGTCGCAGCTGTTTCTCCTTATTTTGAGTTATGAAGGTGCTGAAAGCTTTCATCCATTCACTTCACTATGGTCAACTCTAACTTGAGGAGGCAACTTTTTCTCAGTCATACTTTGCGTACCTTCTAACTTTTGGAAGGCAAGTGTCTCATCTTTTGGCATATCTAATAAATGTTCCACTGTTATTCATAAGGTTTTTGTCTTCCAGCAATATATCTGATGATGTGCTGTGGCTATTCATAAGGTTTTCAGTGAGGAACCATTCAGAAATAGTCTACTTATCCTTCTTCCCAGTCTGTCTTAGTCTGGAAGCTATGCTGGAACCTGTCCACCGTGGTTGATCTTGTTAGTATTTAAAACACCATTGGTATAGCTTCCATCATCACCCCAACATGCAAACCACCACAGTATGACAAACTGACAGAAGAGCAGTGGCATCGTCCCTACTAAGGAGCATTCTAACTGTCCTTCCAAGACAAATTTGTTCATTCTTCTGGCATTCCCTAGTCTATTCTATATTCTTTGCCAACAGCAAATAATTAATAAAGATCAGTTCTTCTTCAGTTTTACTTATTCATTGTGCAAATTTTGCACATATATGAGTCCACTGAAAATATCATGATTTAGGTCAGGTCATCCTTGTCTTCGAGTGGCATCTTTGCTTTTTAATACTTTAAAGATATTTTTGCAGTAGAGGTTCCCTAGTAGAATAGTATGTTACAAGTTGGCTACTGATCACAAGGTCAGCATTTCAAATCTACCAGCAACTCCCATGGAGAAAGAAGAGAGTTTCTGCTCCCATAAATCTGTTCTTGTAAACATTAACAGTCTTGGAAACCCTATGTAAGTCTCTAGAAGAGATGGTACACAACTATCACCACCATATGTATTTTAATTTCATGACTGTTTGTTCCATAAGCATTGATAGTGAGTCCAAATAAAATAACCCTTGATAACTTCAATCTTTTCTTCATTTATTGTAAGGTTGGCAGTTGGGCCAGTTGTGAGAATTTTTGCTTTTTTTGTTATGGTACAGTTCATAGTGGATAGAATATCTTAGAGCTTCATAAATGAATGCTTTGGTTTTCAGCAAGCTAGCTTATATCACCCGAGTACTGCAAGTTGTGAATGAATCTTCCTTCAGTTCTGTTGCAGCGTTCTTCTTAATATAGTCCAAATCTTTGAATTATTTTCTTGGTATACAGATTGAATATATATGCACATGTTTCCTGATTTCAAGTCATGTGGTATCCCTTTATTCTTTTCAAAAGAATGACTTTCTCAGTGTTAGCACAATTAAGAAATATGGAATTGAGATTCTTCAAAATGTTATCCATAATTTGTCATGATCCACACACTGGATTTTATTGTGCATACATAATAAAACATAGCTAAACATCTTTCTGGTATACTCTGCTTTTGGCAAAGTTCATCTGATATTGGCAATGATAACCATAATTTACATCTTCATTTGAATCTTACTTGAATTTCTGGCAGTTCTTTCTTGATATGCTGCTGCAACCATTTTCAAAAGATTAAAAAATTTTAATTACAGGTTTTATTAATGATATTTGTTCATAATTTTCCTATTCTATTCCATCACCTCTTTGGCATGGACACAAATATGAATCTCTTCCTGTCAGTTGACAAGTAGCTGTCATCCACATTTCTTGGCTTAGACAAATGTGTTCTTTGTAAACAATATCTATGTTCAGAAACATTAACTTAGTATTCCATTAATTCCATCAGTTCCTTTGGTGAAACTTGAACTTCTTCCTTCACTGCTTTTGATTATTGATTATATACTACCTCCTGAAATGATTGAACATTGACCATTTCTTTTTGGTACAGTGACTATGTGCATACCTTCCATCGTCTTTTGATGTTTCCTCTGTTGTTCAATGTTTTCCCCCACAGAATACTTCAATATTAAAATTTAACTGTTGACTTTTTTCTTCAGTCCTTTTAGCTTGAAAAATGCCAAATGTGTTGTTGGGAGCAACTGAGCCACAGGTCTTGGGCTTGAGAGCAGTGTAACCGAGGACTTGCCGCTGCCCCCTAGGTTATTTGCAAAACTTGGCCTTGGGACATGACTCACCAAAGGCGCACCACGTAGCAGTTGAGACCCACAACATTGGGCTGCACTCAAATCTGGCTGCCCCTTGGTTTTTTGTAAAGCTGACCCTGGGAACAAGGACCTTGCAAAGTCTTTCTTGTACACAGCCATGACCTTTAGCTCAGTCTGCACAAACATTTAGCTGAATCTAATCTATGTTTCAGCTAGCTACCACAAATTACAGTTTTCTGATAAAGTTCCACTTACTGCGTGCATAAACAATACCAGGTATTCTTGCACTCTTTACCCTGCCCCAAGCACCTCCCTTTGAGATGTGCATATAATAAACTTGCTGCACTTGGTCAGGTTTGCAGTATCTCCATCAGAGTGCTGTGTCCCACCTGGTTCCAACATTCACTTAACTTGTTCATGTCTTGTGTCTTCCTTTTCCTTCTAATCTCCCATCGCCCCTACTTGGGTTTAATCTTTCCAGGCCAGATGCAGAGAATAGCCTAAGCTGGACGTGGAAGTGTGTCTTCTCTTTTAGTTTTCTAACACCAGGTCTTTGCACATTTCAATAAAGTACTTTACTTCATCTTCTTGAGTACTTCCTTGAAATCTGTTGAACTTTTTTACTTTATTACTACTTCTTTTTGTTTTCACTTCTTTACATTATACATCAAGTTTCAGAATCTTTACTGATATCCATTTGGGTCTTTTCTTTCTTTCCTGTCTTTTTAATATACTTTAGGTTTCTTCATGTATGAACTCCTTGATGTCTTCCCACAACTCATCTGACAAATGATTAGTGTTTAATGTGTAAAATCTATTCTTAAGATGGCTGTTAAATTCAGGGTGGGATATACTCAAGGTTGTATGTTGGCTCTCGTGGACTTGGTTTCATTTATTTCTGTTTCAGCCTGAACTTACATATGGACAACTGATGTCCTATTCTGCAATAAGCCCCTGGCCTTGTACTAACAGATGATATTGTGCTTCTCCATAGTCTCTTTCTGGAGTCCTGGTATGGTGTAGCAGGAGTAGGCACTTGGCTACAAGGTCAGTTTGAACCGCAAAGTCAACCATTCAAATCCACCATCCTTTCCTCAAAAACCCTATACAGAGTCATTATGAGGTGGAACCAACTTAAGAACACTTAAAAACAACAACCACAGTATACATATCTAATATATATGAGAGAGAGAGAGAGAGAGAGAGAGAGAGAGAGAGAGTCGTGGTGTGGTAGAAGAACAATAAAAGGACCATGGGCTGTCAGAAGAACAAGCAAATCTGTGTTGGAAAAAGTACAGACATAAAGCTCCTAAAAGTCAGGATGGCCAGACTTATTTTCTCATACTTGGGACATGTTATCAGCAGGAACCCATGCCTGGAGAAGAACATCATTCTTGGTAAAGTGGAGGGTCAGTGAAAAAGAGGAAGACCCCAAGGAGATGGATTGACCCAGTGGCTACAACAATGGTCTCAAGCAAAACAGCAATTGTGAAGATGGCACAGGACCAGGAAGTGGCTTTATTCTGTTTGTATAGGGTTGCTGTGAGTTGGATCTGACTTAAGGAATGCTTGTGAGCCACCTTTCTGATGCATAGCAACAGTGTATAGCGTTTTTGAAACTGTAACTCTTTACTGGAGCAAAAAATTTCATAATCTTTAGCCCAGCTGATATAGTATTACACTGCCAGGGCTCATTCTTTCTCTCTCTCAAAACAACAACAGTACACACACACACACACACATACACACACACACACACACACGTGTGAAGTCTTTGTGTGGAACTGTAGGATGAGCACTGTACTACTAAATGCAAGGTCAACAGTTCAACCTCACTTGCGTCCTTGAAAACCCTATGTAGGGTCGCTATGAGTCAGAACTAACTCAAAGGCGCTTAAGAATATCAATATTTGTATATATAGAGAAAGTCCTGGTTTAGTACTGTAAGATAAGCTAACCACATAGTTAACAGTTCAAACACACCAGCTGATCCTCAAGAAATCCTATACAGTGTCACTATGAGTTGGAACTGACTAGAGGGCACATTACAACAACAATAAGATAAGCATGGGACTGTGAACTACAAGGTCTACAGTTGGAGCCCACCTGCCATTACACAGGAATAAGATGAAACTTTCTGCTCACACAAACATTTAAAACCTCAGAAACCCTACATAGGATTGCTTTGAGTTGGAAACAACTAGATGGCACTATACAACTACAACAAAATATATATTATTATTGATTAGTGCCACTGACTGAGTACTCAATTTATGTGTATAATGAGGTCTAACAACAAAGGAAATATTAATAATATTTTCTTCTCCTTTATGGTACTTCTTGCCCATTATAACCAATGTAAACAATTTTCTAGAGTCATTTGTATGCATTGTTTCATCCCTTTGCTCTGTTTTCTTTGTCTTCCTCTTCTATCCACTCATCTTCCTTGTTCTTTTCCTTTTATATATGGTAATAAAAGTATCCATGATTATGAAACTTACTCTTGTGCTTCTTAACAGGAAAACATATACAAATAGAATGTTTTTCCTAACTCATTTTAAAAGTTGCTTTTTCTTTAAAATGCAGGGATATGCAAGTACACCAGACAAGAGGCAACTAATCATATAGGATGACAATACAATGAGTTTATTTCATTGTAGTAGAACAGATGCAACCATTAATGGAAAAATACACATTTTTATATATTTTCTTATTTATTCATTATGATGACCACATATTGAAGTTTAATAATTCTTCCTACTTTTACAGTTATCTGCATTTTTAAAGCAGCTAAATCAGAGTTTAAAATTCAGACACAGAAAGAAAACAAAATTGAAATAATTTGCAATAAAAATTTTTAAAAATCAATGAAGTTAGAATTTTTAAAGGCATACTTAATAAGTCTACTTTGCCCATGCTTTACATACTGAGATCTTTGAATGAATAATAAAGTTAGAATATTCTTTTTAGTCATTTTGCCTTGTTTTTAATACATTAAACAATTGAACATAATATAAATTCTAGGTTTACTTGTATAAGATTTGTCTGTTCTGTAGTGGATGTGAAAGGTGTCTTGAAAATTTAAGACACTTGTCTGTGTCTTAGGTGTCTGTGTGGTTTCAACCAAACTGGTTCAAATATACACTAGCTTCTATGAGGTTATAACCTCAATGAGAAGGAAACTAGATGTCTATTTTTAGTTATGTAAAATACCAGTTTTTACACACTAGAAGTACTTGAGCTTGGTCATGTGAATCAAATATATAGCAACGATAGACAGTGGTTTCCCAAGCATATGTCTGTGAATAAAACTTGTTTTTACTTGAAGAAAGAACAGGGAGGATAGGGGCAGCAAGTAACCTTAATTCAAACATTATCAATATTTACATGGATAAGTGTGATTTCTACTTTGAACGATAATTTCATATAGACTTTTATTGAAATTAACATTTATTTGCAGACAACCTGTTATCTAGTTTCTTTTCTAGTTCCTCTGTTGTCTGTTTTCTCAGTTCATACATACATACATATATATATATATATATTTGTTGTTGTTTTTAAGTGTCATTGAGTTGGTTCTAACTCATAGTAACCCTGTATAGAGTTTCCAAGGAGCAGCTGTGAGCTTGAACCACTGACCTTGCAGTTCAAATGGCTTTGCAGTCTGATGCATTAACCCACAGTGCCACATCAGACTATATATACATATATAGTCCTTCACTACGTACTGATTTGTGAAAACTGTTACTTTAGACTACTGGGTTGTAATTTTTAAACAAAATTATGGAAAAACCTTACCTGTTTAAGGTTTTCATTTCTAGAATAATGATAATATGTCTCTTTGCTTAATGGGTGGTTGTACAAAATTTAATTAAGGACAAGTTTTCTTTTGCCAACCTATTAAAAATTTAGTCCACTTATTTATTCACATTTTTCCTGTGGTCTTTAATCAAGTAATTTAGCATCATACATTTGTAAGTAACTGCTCATTCTTGTTGTTGTTGTTTGTTGTTAGATACCATCGAGTCAGTACCAACTCACAGTGACCTTACGCACAGCAGAACGAAACACTGCCTGATCTCACTACTGTTGCCACGCTTGAGCCCATTGGTGCTGCCATTTAGCCAATCCATCTTGTTGGGGGTCTCCCTCTTTTTCTTTGACCCTCCACCTTACAAAACATGATATCCTTCTCCAGTGACTGGTCCCTCCTGACAATATGTTTGAAGTATGAGAGATGAAGTTTGGCCATCCTGGCCTCCAAGGAGCATTCTGGCGGTACTTCTTCCAAAATGGATCTATTGGTTTTTTTGGCAGCCAATGGCACTTTCAATATTCTCCTGTCATATTAATGATCTTTGGCTTTCTTCCTGCATAATGTTCTTGATGTTATCCCACAATTCTTCTGGTTTTGGGTCATTAGTGTCGAACGCATCAAATCTGTTTGTGA
>NW_006409043.1:224898-225805 GCF_000296735.1 Chrysochloris asiatica | reverse complement strand
CAATTGTGAGGATGACACAGAACTGGGCAGTGTTTAGTATTGTTGAGCCAAAAATGACCTTAACCCGAATTTAGAGATAATCCCAGGAACAGATTTGATGCATTTGAAACTAATGCCTGAAATCCAGAAGAGTTAAGGGATGGTCTTACAGGAAGAAAACAAAACGTCATTAAGAAAACAAGAAAGAAAGAAAAGATCAAAATGGATGTCAGAATAGACTCTAAAACTTGCTCTTCAGTATAGAGATTGCTAGTGGAAGACATGAGGATTTTAAAGAGCTGAACAGAATATTTCAAAGGACAGTTAGAGAAGACAAAATCATTATTACAATAAAATGTGCAAAGACCTGGAGTTAGAAAACCAAAAGAGAATACACTCAGCATTTCTCAAGCTGAAAGAACTAAAGAAAAGGGCAAGTCTTGATTTGCAATATGTAAGGATTATATAGGCAAAATATTGAATGAAGCAAAAAGCATCAGAAGATGAAAGGAACCATAGTCACTGTCCCAAAAAAGAAATGATCAGTGTCTAACCATTTCAAGAGGCAACATGTGATCAAGAGTCAATGATACTGAAGGAAGACGTCCAAGGTTCATTGAAGGCACTGGCAAAAAACAAGGGACCAGGAATTAATGAAATACAAATTCACATCTTTCAACTAGCTGATGTGGCACTGGAAACACTCACTCATTTATTCCAAGAAATTTGAAAGACAGCTGCATGGTCAACTGATAGGAAGAGATCCACATTTGTGGCCATTCCTATGACAGGTGACCAAACAGAATGTGAAAATCGTCACACAGTATCATTATTATCACATTCAAGTCAAATTTTGCATGATGTCCTTCTTCATGGGCTGAACCCTCCTGTTAGTAAGTCTGAAGAATGAGAGAGGAAGTCTTGCTAT
>NW_006409043.1:223082-224798 GCF_000296735.1 Chrysochloris asiatica | reverse complement strand
AGAAAATGAACCCCTCAGTTGGAAGCCACTCAAAATGAGACTGGGGAAGAGCTGTCTCCTCAAAGTAGAGTTGTCTGTGATGATGAAAATGGAGTAAAGCCCATGGGAATAAAGTCCTCAGGACCTTCATTGGCTGATGGGGCACAACTCAAAATAAAGAGAAAAAGCTGTAAACATCCATTAATAACCAGGATATGGAATGTATGAATTATAAATCTAGGAAAATTGGAAATGGTAAAAAATTGGAGGGTATAAACATCGATATTTTAGGCATTAGTGAGCTGAAATGGTATTGGACTTGTATTGGCCATTTTGAATCTGACAACCACAAGGTTTACTATGCTGGGAATGACAAATTGAAGAGGAATGGTGTTGCATTCATTGTCAAAAATAACATCTCCAGATCAGTCATGAGATACAATGCTGTCTGTGATAAGGTAATATCCATGTACCTACACGGAAGCCCAGATAATACCATTATTATTCAAATTTATTCACCAACCACTAAAGACAGTGAAGATGAAATAGAAGAATTCTACCAACTTCTTCAATCTGAAATTGATCAAACACGCAATCAAGATGTATTGATCACTATTGGTGATTGGAATTCAAACGTTGGAAACAAAGAGGAAGGATCAGTAGTTGGGAAATATGGCCTTGGTGGTAGAAATGATGTTGGAGAATGTATGATAGAATTCTGAAAAAAAAACAATGATTTATTCATTTCAAATACCTTCTTTAGATAGCATAAGAGATGTTTATGCACATGGACCTCACCAGATAGGATGCACAGAAATCAAATTGTCTGCATTTGTGGAAAGAAACGGTGGAAAAGTTCCATATCATCAGTGAAAACAAGGCCAGTGGCAAATGGTGGAACAGATCATCAATTGCTCATATGCAAATTCAGACTGAAGCTGAAGAAAATGAAAACAAGTCCAGGAGAGCCAAAATATGTTCAATATATCCCACCTGAATTTAGAGACCATCTGAAGAACAGATTTGATACATTAAACAGTAAAAACTGAAAACCGGAAGAGTTGTGGGATAACATCAAGAACATCATACAGGAAAAAAGAAAAGAAGTCATAAAGAAGACAAGAGAGAAGGAAAAGATCAAAATGGATGTCAGAAGAGACTCTGAAACTTGCTCTCCATTGTAGAGATGCTAAAGCAAATGGAAGAAATGAGAAGGTACAAGAACTGAACAGAAATTTTCAAAGGTCAGATCAAAATACAAAGTCAAATATTACAAAAAAATGTGCAAAGATCTGGAGTCAGAAAAACAATAGGGAATAACACGCTCAACATTTTCCAAGCTGGGGGAACTGAAGAAAAAAATTCAAGCCTTGAATTTCATTGTTGAAGGATTCTCTGAGCACATTATTAAATGATGCATAAAACATCAAAAGAAAATGGAAGGAATACACATTTCTGTGCTAAAAGGAAATGGTTCATGTTCAACCATTTCAAGAGGTAGCATATGACCAAGAGCCAATGATACTGAAGGAAGAAGTCCAAGGTGCATTGAGGGAATTGGCAAAGAATAAGGCACCAGGAATTGATAGTTCAAAAATTGGAATCTTTAAGAAAGTGAGGAGACACAGGAGGCACTCACTCATCTCTACCAAGAAATTTGGAAGATAACTATCTGTCCGACTGATTGGAAGAGATATGTATTTGTGTCCATTCCAAAGAGAGGTGATCCAACGGAAT
>NW_006409043.1:222152-222982 GCF_000296735.1 Chrysochloris asiatica | reverse complement strand
AATCTATACTGAAGGCTGTGGATTGTGGAGTCAAGCAAAATGAAGGCTGTGGTCTTCGTTGGTCATCAAGATTTTAGTCCTTTTCACTTCCAGCAAGCAAAGTTATATCATCTGCATATTGCAGATTATTAACGAGTCTTGTTTCAAGCTCGACTCACATTCTTTTTCACATAATCCAGCTTCTCAGATTATTAGTTTAGCATAAAACTTGAGTATATATAATGAAAGGACATAACCCTAGAGCATACTTTAAATGACATTAAAGTATTCAGATGCCCTTTGTTTTGTTTTAAATAACTACCTCTTGGTCTTTGTATGAGGTCCACATGAACACAACTATGTGTTCTGGAATGCTCACTCTTCGCTGTGGCATACATAATTTGCTATGATCCACATAGTCGAAAACCTTTGTGTAGTCAATAAAGCACAAGTAAACATCATTCTGGTATTCTCCACTCTCAGTCAAAATCCTTATGATATCAACAATGACATCCCTAATTCCACATCCTCTTATTAATTCACCTTGAATTTCTGGTTCCCTGTGGATGCATGATTGCAATTGTTTTGGGATTACCTTCAGAAAATTTTACTTGCATTTGATATCAGTAATATTGTGTGATACTTCCTTCACTGTTTTGGGTCACCTTTCATTGGAATGGGCATAAACATCAATCTCTTCCAATCAATTGGCCTGTTATCTGCTGAAACATTTCCATTTATATTCTGTCAATTTCTGGAGTCTTTCTTTTTTAATTTTTTTAAGTTCTTATTGCAAATTGAGTGAAAGTTTACAGGGCAGATCATCAGTTTTACATTCAACAAATCATATA
>NW_006409043.1:216707-222013 GCF_000296735.1 Chrysochloris asiatica | reverse complement strand
CTGCTGCACAAGACCTTTTTAGATTGTTGAAGAGCAAAGATGTCAGCTTGAGGACTAACGTGAGCCTGACCCAAGCCGTGGTATTTTCAATAACATCATATGCATGCGAAAGCTGGGCAGTGAATAAGGAAGACCATAGAACAATTGATGCATTGAGTTATGGTTTTGGAGGAGAATACTGAAAGTACAGATTTGTGTTGGAAGAAGTGCAGCCAGAGTGCTCCTTGGAGGCCAGGATGGCCAAACTTCACCTCTCATACTGTGGACATATTGGCAGGAGAGACCAGTCACTGGAGAAGGATATCATGTTTCATAAGGTGGAGGGTCAGAGAAAAAGAGAAAGACCTTCAGCGAGATGGATTGGCAAAATAGCAGCATCAACAGGCTCTAGCGTGGCAAGAATTGTGAGGTTGGCCCAGAACTGGGCAGTGTTTCATTCTGTTGTACCAAGGGTCACTATGAGTTGGTACAGACTCAATGGCAACTAACAACAACAAAAACATATGTTCTAGGTCATATTTGTTAGAATTCTTCAATTTCATCATCATTGGTTTTAGTGATTGCTCATAAATTCAATTACAGCGGTATTAATTGGTCTTCCTTGTAGGAAGATTATCTAATCACAGACATCATTGTACTTCAAGAGAGATCTTGAAATGTTCTTTTTGTTGATCAATGTGGTACTATTCCTTTTTAATTTGTCATTCCCAGCATAGTAAACCATATGATTTTCAGATTCAAAATGGGCAGTAACAGTCTATCTTAAGTGTCATCAAGTTGGTTCTGACTCATAGAAACCCTGTTATAGGATTTCTGAGGAGCAGCAGGTAAGATGGAATTTCCATCCTTGTGGTTCGAACTGACTTTGCAGTCCAGCACATTAACCCACAGCATGACACCAGGACTCCTTCAGCTCACTAATGCCTAGGATATCAGTGTTTATGAGTTCTATTTTGTTTTCAATAATTTCCAGTTTTCCTAGATTCATACTTCCTACATTCCATGTTCTGATTATTAATGGCGTTTTACAGCAGTTTCTCTTCATTTTGAGTTCTGTCCCATCAGCAAATGAAGGTCCTGAAGCTTCACTCATTTGTCATTCATCATAATCAACTCTATTTTGAGAAGGCAGCTCTTCCCCAGTTATATTTTGAGTGACTTCCATCCTGAGGGGCTCATCTCCTGGCACTGTATCTGACAGTATTATGGTGCTCTTCATCATGTTTCAATATTATGGAGCTTTCTGACAGTGTTTCACTGCTATTCATAATGTTTTCAGTGGCTGAACATTAAGGAAATAGCCCATCTCTCCTTCTTCCTAGTCTGTCATAGTCTAGAAGCTTGGCTGATACATTTCCACCATGGCATTTAAACACCAGTAGCATAGCTTCTAGCCTGACAGTGACATGCAAGCCAAAACAGTGCAAAATATTAACAGATAAGCAGTAGCTATAAAGATAGTGATCAGCTTTTCCATCTCTTTAAAAAGAATTTAAATTTTGGAATGTGATTATATTATATTTATCAATTGGTTTGGGTTGTGTTGTGCAGGACTATCCTGCACAAGGGGAGGAGGAAAGGGTCTCTGGAGGTGGATGGGGAATTAAAGTGACAAGGGACTTGAGATGGTCAGTCAAGAGTGAGCTTTATTAATTACAATACAGCTTTATGTACAGTCTTAGGCAGGAGGGGTATCCAGACATCACAACAAAGCTAAGTTTTGTTTTTGCTAGATAACAGCTAGGCACACATATTTTCTTCTCATTTTAGATTACTCTCCCAGCCATCTGGTCAGTATGTTTTGCTCTCATAATCTTTGGCATGCAAGGTTTTCCTTACGGTTCTCATCAAGGCATTCCTTGGTTTGAGAACTGCCTCAGAGTGGTCCTGTTCTTCCTACAGTGTTGACATTTTCACAATGTTAATTCTTCCTATTCATGAGCATTTTATATTCTTTCATTTTGATAAATTTATTTTGTTTTCTTGTAGCAGTGATTTATAGTTTTCTTTTAATACGTAATTTTTTGTGTTAGATTTATTCCTAAGTTTTTCCTCTTTTTGTTGACCTTTCAATGTAGTGTTCATTTCTGACATCTTAATATTAATATGCTGGATTTCTATTTGCAATTTTTGTAATATCTTCAACCTTTTATCTATTTTGTTTGTTTGTTCCTATAGTGCTTTCCAGAATTCTTTCTTCTTAGTCCCAAACTTTCTGTTAATCATTTTAAGTACATAAATATCATTGTCTTGAATTCTTTTTCAGGTACTCCCAATGACTCCCTGCCAGCCCCCCAAAATTTTCTAGCTCTACCTCTTGGTCACTTGCTTTATCCACTCTGTTTTTTGTGTGTGATCTTAGGTGACCACCAGCTGCTCCTAGAGGTATAAGTTGAGAACAGAAGTGTGTACTTCATTAGCTGTTCACTGTTCATGAAGCTCAGTTAAGGACAGGTTTAGCCGATGATGTTTATTGTCACTGATCAGGTGTATAGCAGCTCATATACATGTATAGCAGCTGATATTTGTTCTTGCCTAGAGGTTGGGTCTATAGAGGTTACGGTTGTGGCTGAGCTATATGGGCACTGTTGCTGTCCCCTTGTCAGGTAAGGCAAAAAGAAAAAACATACACAAGAGGAAACAAACAAACAATCATGAAAAAATAAAATAGTAAACAATAGCAAAAACAAATTAAAAATTAAAAAAAATAAAAGAGCAGAGAACAGCTGGGAAAACAATACGATAATAAAAATAGAAGAGATAAGAAAAAAAGAGGAAATTCCAAAAGAGAAATGTAAGAGAGGGAAAAAAAAGGAAAACTAAATACCATTAAAGAGAGGATTTAGTAAAAGAGAAAGAGATCAGAGAGTAGCAAAGAAAAATCAACAGCAAATAAATAAAGAATGAAAGAAGAAGTGGCTGTGGAAAGTGGGAGGCAGGGGCAAGAGATACAAGAAAATAAGAAAAAGAAAATGAAAGTGTAGTAGAAAGGATTAAAAAAACAAGGGAAGAGAGGAAGAAAGACTAAACCAAAACAATGAAAGGAAAAAAAAACCATGGTAGTTGCCAGACCCAGTGATAAGAAAACCCCGGGGTCTATTGCCAGCCAAGAAGCTCACATGGTAGGTGGGTAAAGAATAAGATGGTGGCAGTTCCGGCTCTAGATGGAGCACCTATAGGCCTAGATGTTGTCTCTACTGGTCCAATGGGAAGTAGTTCCTGCAGACCCCCAAATCAGATGGGGAATCAGGGTCTTTCCATCTCAAAGGGCAGCTGTGGGTGACATTTATCACTAGTTCAGAACTGGTCATAACTGGTTCTGTAGGTCTGGAACAGGTTTCACCTGAATTCAGGCTCCAATGATGGTGCAGATAGCTTGCAACTCACTTTGATGTGACTCAAACTGGAGTGCTGAATATCCAGAGAGCAGAGCTTCACTGGAAGTGTATGTGAATGGGTGCTGGCAACAACTCTAGTCAACAATAACCAGAGGCACGTGGGGAACAACAACAACAACAACAACAACAACAAAAAACCAAACACATCTTTATCTTCAATAGTCACTAGCATGCTTCGTACCACAAACCACACATGAAAGTTCAAGGTATCTGCTGTGACTGACTGGCTAGCCAGCACTAATCACCTGTGTGTCCCTGCTCGGGGGGGTGGTGTTTAATATGCTCAGCTGATTCTCCTAGAGAGGGTTAGTCCAGGGCTGGCCAGGACCAGCTCTGCAGATTTGAAGCAGGGCGCACCTAAATCCAGGCACCAGGGTTGATGCAGATAGCACCCAACTCATTTTAATTCAACTCAGAACTGCACAGCTCACTAGCATGATGTTCTGACTTCCTGGCAGTGGGAGTTTCTCTGGGAGTGTATGCAAGTGTGGGCTGACCACACCTCTGGTTACCAGGGTAGTGTAGGAAACAAGAAAAAAAAAAAAAAAAAGCAACTTTATCTCCACAAGTCACAAGTATATTTCTGCACACCCATTTCACTATCCTGCCTCACAAAAAAAGTTTATGATGACCATATCACATGTGGACAAATGGCACATGTCTCCTTTCTTGCCATGCCTACTTAGCTTCATCTTCTAGTAAGCAGTTAATCCATTTCCCTATCCCTTCATCTGAATCTCAGGGTTCCAGGATTATCATCTGTATCTAATTCATTTGGTTTTCCATATCTTTGTTGTAGAGGGTCTGTGCAGTATTTCTCATAGACCATCATCTTGCCAACTCTTCCAAGCCATGGAATATTTAAGTGTATCATTGTTGTTGTTGTTGTTAAGTGCCATCGAGTTGGTTCCGACCCATAGCGACCCTGAATAGGGTTTCCGAGGCTGTAAATCTTTACGGGAGCAGAACGCCTCATCTTTCTCCCGCGGAGCTGCTGGTAGTTTCGAACTGCTGACCTTCCGGTTCAGAGCCCGATTCGTAACCACTACGCTACCAGAGCTCCTTAAGTGTATCATAGTCATGTGAAAATTGGATTACAAAAAATAAAAATTGTACAAGCTAAATACTTTTGAATTATTGAAAGTACCATGGCCTGCCAGAAGAACAAACAAATCTTTCTTGGAAGAAGTGCAGTTAGGTCCTTTATTTCAGTCTCAAGTTTTTCCTATAAATCTTTGTTATATCCATTTTTCATTATTATACAAACTTTTTTTTTCTGAAAATTAAACTTTTACTTCTTGGGTTTGAATTACATTTATCATGTGAAATGATGTATCTGCACTTTTTGGTTAAAAAGAAACATTTTTCTGGTTTCTTTTCTTTAATGTGTATTTTCACAGTATCTTTTGTATCTGCATGTTTTACCTTGTTGTTTATACTTTTGAGTCCTTTCTGATCTATTTTAAGGTTGGCCATGGCAGGCAGAAAAATAGGATCAATGAAATATAAAATATCTAAAATTGAATTGTCAAGCTCACACACAATTTGGAAAATTAAAGTATGACCTAATAATGTACCCTTAAAGTTGAGGCATTTCCTGAAGACATAAGTTTTTGAAATAATTCTCAATAATGCTCCAGTTGATATGTGCTTTGTTCCTAACGCTTTGAAAATTAACTAGAACACTTTTTATTTTTCTTTCTTAGATAACTGTAATTCTCTAAATTTACTTAAAAAGACCTTTCTCTAGATTTAATGCAATTTACACAAAAAATAATTTTGAATGATGTGTGTAGATCAATGCTTTTATCATAAGCAACTTAAAAATTTTATATATATTGCACACTTTTGAAGTGTAAATATTAGCTTTAATATTTTTTAAACAACATAAAAGGCTACTGTTAATAT
>NW_006409043.1:201961-211228 GCF_000296735.1 Chrysochloris asiatica | reverse complement strand
GGCTGGTAGTTTCGAACCGCTGACCTTAAGGTTTGCAGCCCAATTCGTAACCACTACACTACCAGAGCTTACAGTTAGGACTAGGGATAGTGTTAGTGGAAAGGGTTGGACTAGGACTAGGAATAAGGCTTAGTCTAGTTTTTGGGGTTACAAGTAGGTTTATTTTTATTTTTTGTCTTGAAGTCTTAATTTCCTCTTCATTTGGAAGTTCTGTAACTATGTCATTCCCTCTTTTACTTCATTATATTATGTATTTGATTTTGTCGCAACTATATCTCTGGTTCTGTATTTTCAATCTTGTAAGTCTGTTTTTCTTGTAAGTCTGTTTTTCTTTGAATTCTTCCATTCCAAAGATGGCTGACTCAACTGGGTGGGGACATTAATAGATAATACCATTAATAACATATGCACATGTGGATGATAATTTAAAATTTGTTGTAACAGTTCATCTACAGTAAACTGTCAGAATATTTAGGTAGATTCAGAATAGGTTATGGAACAAGGGATATCATTGCTGAAATCAGATGCTGAAAACATGGCATCAGGATTGGAGAAAGACTCATTAACAACCTCTGATGATATGCAGATGATGCAACCTTGCTTGCTTGAAATGAAGGGGACTTAAAATACTTAATGATGAAGATTCCCTGAAAGCAGAGAACACCAGAAAGATATGTATTTGTACTTTATTGATTGTGCAAAGACTTTTGACTGGATCATGAAAAGCTATGTATGAAGAATAGGTGTTACAGAATACTTACTTGTGATTATGAGGAATCTGTGTATAAAGAAGCAGTCATTCGAATAGAACAAGGGGAGATTGAATGGTTTAAACTCAGGAAAGGTGTACACTAGGGTTGTATTCTTTCACTCAATCAACACTCAGTTAATCTGTCTGCTAAGCAAATAATCTAAGAAAACTGGACTATATGAGGAAAAACATGGCATCAGGATTGGAGAGACTCATTAACAACCTCTGATGATATGCAGATGATGCAAACTTGCTTGCTTGAAATGAAGAGGACTTAAAATATTTAATGATGAAGATCAAAGACTACAGCCTTCAGTATGGATTGCACCTCAATTTAAAGAAAATAACAATTCTCACAAATGGACTAATAAATAATATCACGATACATGGAGAAAATGCTGGAACTGTCAAAGACTTCATTTTGCTTGGATCAGCAATCATCACACATCAAAGGAACAACTCAATAAATCAAAGGACCAGTACATTAGTCATATTTGTGTTATAAAACATCTTTACTATGTTATAGAGAAAAGATGTCACTTTGTAGACAAAGGTGCTCCTGACCCAAACTATAGTATTTTCAATCGGCTCATATGCATGTGAAAGTTGGGTTATAGATAAAGAAGATTGTAGAAGTGATGCATTTAAACTACAGCATTGGAGGAAAATATTAAAATTACCTTGGATTGCCAGTAAAACAAACAACTCTGTCTTGTAAGAATTATAGCCTGAATTCTCCTTAGAAGTGAGGATGGAAACACATTGTCTCTCATTCTTCAGACATATTTTGAGGGACCAATCCCTGGAGAACATCATGCTTGGGAAAATGGAGGGACAACTAAAAATAGGGATTATCCCAACAAGATGGATTGACAACAATGGCAGCAAAAGTGGGCACAAATGTAACAATTAGGACAATGGCCCAGGCCCAGGAAGTATTTCGTTCTGTTGTACCTAGGGTTGTTATGAGTCAGAACTGATTCTACCACACCTAACAACAGGAGCATTATTACATGTGATACTGGGTTTTCAGTGGTAGAATTCTTGCCTCCCATTGGGAAGACCCTAGTTCCTTTCCTTAGCAATGTGAGATTAGCTTCTACTCTGTTAGGAGAGGCTTGTTAGTTTCTATGATGCCAAATGGGTGTCAGGGGAACTTGCAGACTAAGATATATTAGGAAGAAAGGCCCAGTTCTCTAATTCTGAAAACCAGCCAATAAAATCCCTAATAATTACAACAGCACATTGTGCAATCTACCATTGATCAGCAGGACGGTGCAAAACTGGGCAGCATTGCCTTCATTTGTGCATGAGATTTGCACAAGTTAGGGCTAACTTGATAGCAGCTATAACAATGATGACAACAATTGTTACTTACATAAAGCAAAATAGGGGAGAAAGCATTCCAGGCAAATAATTAAAATATGTAAAGTATTACTGTTGTAAGAATGTTCTTTTCAATTAAGGGAGATGTTGTGGCAAGAGTGTAAAGATAGGGGCAAGAGTAGAGTGGGAGTTAGGAAGGTAAACGAGGGCAGGCCAAAGGCAGATGGTTTCAGAATTATGTATTATTTAAAATAGGTCAATCTTTGTAATTCATTTGGATGTGTTAGAGAAATAGATAACTAGGAGAAGCTCCAGATTTTTCTTTAGCAGTTTGGAAAGTGGTAACATTTGCTAATATAGAGATAGGTTTAGAATAACATCATTGCTTTCTTGGGTTTCATTGTGAAATGTGTCTGATTTGTTAGTGTTTGAAGCATTAACAGTAGATTGTTATTGTTGTTAAGTGTTATCAAATCGGTTCCAACCCATAGCGACCCTGTATAGGGTTTCTGATGAGTAGCTGGTGAGCTTGAACAACCCACATAGTTCAAACTGACATTGCAGTCCAGCACATTAGCCCATAGTGCTACACCAGGACTTCAATAGATTATTACCTGACACTATATGCACTGAAACAAAGAAAAATATTTTTAGGAGATATACATTTACAAATAACTTATTATAGGTAGTAATTGAAACCATGAGTGTTGGTGAAGATGCCATGAAAATGCCAAAAAAAAATTGTTTAGGAAAAAAGGAGTGATGGATGGTGTTCAGAGCTCAAATAAAAGAGAAAGGAAGGATCGATTTGTGAAACAGAAATCACTTGTTACCTAAAAGAGAGGTGATGCCTTGTAATAATAGTGAGGAGTCAGATTATAATAAGTTGAGTCGTGAGAGTTAAATGTAAGTTGTTGTTTTCCCATCGAGTTGGTTCTGACTCTTAGCAACCTTGTATAGGGTATCTGAGGTTTTTTCAGATCTTTGCAGGAACAGCTCAAACTAAAAGCTTTGCAGTTTGCAACTCAGTGCTTATTCTATATATGTGTTGCTGTTAATGTTCTTGTTGTTGTTAAGTGCCATCAAATCCATTCATACTCATAATGGCCCTGTATAGGGTTTCCAAGCATCAGCTGGTGGGTTTGAACCATCAACCTTTCAGTTAGCAGTCCATTTTGGTAGTCTACAATGTAACACTAGGACTCCTCAATATAAAAAATATAGTTAAAATGAAGACAACATTTTGAGAACTATTCTCAGATGCAGTTAGAGAGTTACACAGAGAGTGATGGAGCTAGTACAATAGAAATATTGGAGTTTGAGGTGAAATGAGGTTAAAATTTGCACGTAATTCTAAGCTGATGGAATATATGTTGAAATATTGAGTATTCAAAATGCAAAAAGGACTAATGATTAGTGGATGATTCTTGGGTATTAAGAATGGAACAAACCCAAATGTAGATGAAAGTAACTTTATTTATAAGAAAGAAGACTAATAATTGTAATAAAAAGCACTTAATAACAACTATAAAACATTAGTCCATAAAACATCAGTTACCACTAAATTTTACTAATTATAATGTAACTAGTGGAAAAAAATGTAATTTCTTTTCTGACAAATCTACATACTTTCTATGTAGATTGTTTGGTACTTATGTTCCATTTATCTACTGCACAATTTTTGATGAGTTTTCTTTTAAAACCTCACACTTGACACCAGGTCATTATCCTTAAGCAATTTTTAAAATTTTAACCTTTTTCTCTTTTATATACACAGTTTTATGACTTATAACATGTTTCAAAGTTATCAAATCATGACATGTTAAAGCTACATTTTCACTCCCAAATAATAGTAGGTATTCTGTGAAGGAGGTAATCTATAAATAAACAGCTGCATGAGAACTTCCTTTGTAGTTTTCCATAAGCTTTTTTTTTTTTATCATATGTCACTACTGGGCATTTGCTTTTCATCTAAAACCTTGATTAGAAGTTCATATACTAGATGGATAACTGGTGGAGAATTTTATTAATTTCACTCTGAAAAAACTTTACCTTGTTTCATATCTTTCATTCTCTTTCAAAAAATTCAGATTTATTCACCAAGTCAATGAGTATTATTGATAACATATTTGCTTCCTTCTACAAGTAAAAAAAAAAGTAGATACTTTTTAAACATTATTTCAACTTTCTCCTTAGAGTATGATAAACGGTAGCTGGGGTAGAAAGCAATTTCTAGAAAAATATATTATGTGTGTATTACTGTTTAGTGGCGTGAGGACTGAACCGAGCTATCATTTTTACTTCTTCTTTTTTGGGGTTTTGTCTTTTTTTGGATGTTTATTTTTTTCAACTCTCTAAACTCTTTTCTTAAAATAATGTATTGAATAAGCCATTATTTCAACACTGTTAAAATATTGGATTAATGGCTGAATATATAATTTTGATATATACTGACTAATTACTTTCTGGAAAGATGATGCTAGTTTATAGATTAACCAGAGGTATATGTAAGTGAATATCTGTTTGCTGCACATTTTCCAACTCTATACAATGTTATTTGGTTTATGAATAGTTAGTGGTTCTATAGGTAAGGATGACATATTAATATTTTGTTAGCATCTCTTTGATTAGTGAAGAAATATAAATATTTTATTGTGTTTATGGTAAAGAATACCCTATCAAGAGAAATGGTTTTTTGTTGTTGGTTTGTAGTTCAATCTAGCTCAGTTCTCTGGGGTTTTTTCCTTGTATATGTGAAATCGATTACTTGAATCCTTTGTCAGTTTTATTTTCTTACAGTTTACATTTACCATTTTGTTTATTGGAAGTTTGTTTAAGTGCATAATATGAAATACAGTGTGTGATTTAAGTCTATGTCATGTTCCAATTGTAAACAAATAGTCCATCTGATTCAATCACATTTTAACTTTTCTTAGACAATGTTTGTGGCAAGTCAAATCTCAGTATATGTAAAAATATTAAAGCAAGTAATATTTAAATGTGCTCTTTAAACAAATGAAAGTTCAGATTGTAATACTATAGGAAACAGTCTAAGAAGCACTATAAATATATTAATAGTTTGGGGAGCAAAATTATGTTGGTTTACCAAGAATAGGAAGCTTTGGGGAAAATATGCTTATAATTAGTTAATTAAAAATAACACATTTTTTTCTTTACTATAGTTAGACAACTTAAAGGAAGTCCTGGGAAGAAAATATTATCTATAAACTCTGAGAGTAATGATTTACGGTTTCTTCTGCTGCAGATATTACTGGTGAAATATTTAAAGCATATAGTTTATTGCAGACTTTTTAGCACCTATTCTAATGAAGATGCAACTGGATACTTATTTTTAAAATCTCATAGACTAAAATTGCTAATAAATTACTATCCGCTTATTTTGTCATAATATTTTAAGAATATGTATACATCAGTTGATTTGAAACAATTATAGACATAAGGCTATGGTGGTGGTGGTGTGCCTTGGTGTCGGCTCAGACTCATAGTAACCCTGTATAGGATGGGAGCAGAAAGTCTCATCTTTCTCCCGAGAAATGGCTGGTAGTTTCGAAATGCTGATGTTGAGTTTAGCAGCCTGACTTGAAACCACTACACTACCAGAGCTCCTTAACCACGAGACTCTATAGCTTCTAAAAAGAGCAGCTGCACCAGATTACTGAAATACATTGTATTCTAATTTTTAGAACCAATTTGCAGAAATGGTTCATAAAATATGAAAACACTATTAAATAGCTTTCTGTTAAGTGACACATTTTGGGATTTGGGAAGTTGAGTTTAGTAGCTATTGATAACTGAACAGCAGCCAACAGAATAATTGATTCTTGTAAATCTGAAACATAATTCATCTTTCGTTCACTCATTGTCATCGAGTTAAATCCAACTCATAGTGACTCTGTGTAACACGGTGTCTGAGACTGCAATCTTGACGCAAGTAGGAAATCATCTTCGTCCCAAAATGCATAGTGGGCTTAACAGTCAACTGTGTGATTAGTAGTCTTGTACTTATCCACAAGAGCTCCATAGCTCATAGACATTCCTAAAAATTGTTTGCCCTTAAGAGAAAGTCCTATAGTCTGGAGTCTCTCTAGAATTCTTTTCCACTTACCTTTATTTACTTCAGAGATCTATTCACCAGCTCCTCCTTGGAAACCCTATACAGGGTCGCAAAGTCGGAACCAACTCCACTGCACTTAAAAACAATAAAAATTCATTGAAAGACATCAGTTAAAACCTAGCAAAGAAACAGAATAAGCCAAAGAGAAATTAAAAGGGGAAAAAAGTGAAAACAAACCAAAAACCCCTCAGATTTGCTACCATTATTTATTAATGGATAGTACCTTTTTACTTGGGGAAAAGGTGGAATCCCAAACTAAGGAAAAGTAGTACTTACTATAAATACATATTTTATAAAAGCTTCAGACCATCTGGGCCCTTTAGGTGAGCATATTGGTGTGATTCATATGAAAAATAAAAGTTTTTGTCCCTGTCTAGCACTTTTATTTATTTCAGAGACCTATTCACCAGCCATTCCTCAGAAACCGTTTACAGGGTCGCTATGAGTCGCAATCGACTCAAAGGCACTTAACAACAGCTCCTATTTGGGGTTAGTGTGGTGGTTCTGTAGGATAAGCACTGGACTATGAACCACAAGGTCTGCCAGCTGCTGAACGGAAGAAAGGTGAGGCTTTTCTCTCCTGCAAATATTTACAGACTTGGTGGCCATGAGTCAGAACCAACTTCACTACATTTAACAACAACAATAATAAATATCTGTATCTAAATAAGACACAGGGCTGCTCTGTGAATTAAATAATGATTTTTAAAGAATGCTGTAACAGCTCTGGCTACAATTAGTCGACCAGCTCATTTACATATCAATGCCTTTAAAGGTCACATCCAAATTCATTCAACAGTTTTTCTGGGAACAGGGGTAGGTGTAAATGTTAGCGTTAGGATTATGACTAGGCCTAAGATTTCTTAATTTAGTGTTAGGGTCCTGGCTAGAACTACTATTTTTGTTGTTGTTAAATGCTGTTGAGTCAGTTCCGGATCATATTGACCCTGTGTAGTATTTTGAAGGAGCAGATGATGAATTTAAATCGCCAATCATGCGGTTCAAACCGACTGCAGTCCAGTGCATTATCCCACAGCGCCACACCTGATAGAGTCTAAAGTGGGGCTTGGGATAGGGTTAGGAGCAAGGCTTGGTCTAGTTTTAGGATTACAGTTAGGTTTATCTTAGTATTTTGTTTTTTCTTGAAACCTACTTGATTTCCTCTTCATTTGGAGGTTCTCTATAGCTGCATTATTCCTTTTTTTTTGTTTTTTTTTTTTAACTTTGTGGTTATCTTTTGTTGTTATTGCTGCAGACTGGTATTTCTGGTTTCCTATTTTCAGTCTCCTGGGTTTGCTTTACTTTGACTATTTCTATATGTGGGTGATATGGTCTTCTATGTTAGTCTCAGGTAGTTCTTGGCTACTGCTAATTTTTTTGTCCAAAGGACTCTCTAGTACTTTTTGTAATGTTGGTCTGATTTTTGAATATCATTTTAATTTTTATCTGGTAATGTTCAAATTTTTCCATCATATGTGATGGACAATTTTGCTTGTTATATGGTTCTTGGTTGGCAATTTTTTTTCTCTCTTTCTCTGAGTTTTTAGATGTTATTCCATTGATGCCTTCATGGTTTCTGCTAAGAAATTAGAGCTTAGTTGTATTAGTTCCCTTTTTTAGGTTATTTTTCATTTTTCCTGACCTGATCTCCTTGTCTTTGGCTTTGAAAATGTCATTATGTCTTAGTGGCATTCTCTCGATGTCTATCCTGTTTGGAGTTCTTTTAATTTGAATGACTATCTTCTCATCTTTCATAATTTTAGGAACTTTTTTCTTTTCTTCCAACAATTCTTAAACAATATTCTCTATGATTTTTTTACTATCTCTTCCTGTTCTGGAATTTCAATCACATATAAGTTATCCCTTCTGATACTGTCCCATGTAAATCTTAGGCTTTCTTTGAAAGTATGGTACACTGACAGAAGGTGGCAAACTTTATGGTAACTATTAAAACTCAGGCTTGAATTCACTAAAGATAACTTAACATTTTGTATTTTAGTCATTAATGACTCTCTATTGATGCAGAATGTGGGAGCAAACAAGAAGATACTCTTTCTTCTGACCTGGCCACACTGATGGCCAGTCATATCTGTCAGCAGTATCTCTTGATCTCAAAGCAGAGGTAAAAAGCCAGCAGAGCCAGCACATCCTCATTGTGTTCCTCACCAAGATTCTCCCCAGCTGGTGAAGGCCCTAAACACAGAACACAGGTATTTTGAGCCAATATGGGCATGTTATCCATGTCTCTAACACCAGTGAGAGGAAAAAAGATAAATAAGAATTTGGTTTTAGAAAGTTAAGTTGGGAGAGTTTTGGTTTTTGTAGAAGGAATTGACCTTGGGGATCCATGCTAACTAATTCCTAATGTTAACTTTGTTCTAGAAACGAAGATGGAGACAGATCTGAATGAAAATGTACAAAATGATCTCTTTTTTTCAGATTCTGAGAAGTTTCAGGGAATATTTCTTATCATTTCCTTCATTTCTTTTGTTTACTAAATTTTTGTTATTTTCTTTCTTTTTTTGTTTTGGTAAAAGTATTGTTAATCTTCTTTGAGGTTGCTCCGTAATTTATCTTCCCAAGTTTAAAACAGTCCATTCTATTTTGGTACTCTATTGATTTCCTTTCCATTTGTAGATTTGTAACTAAACCATTAATATTCTCTTTTTGCTTTGTAGCTTTTAGAAGGTAAAAGCATTTTAGAAAACAGTTTGTTATTGTCTCTTGAAGGTGAACATGGCTAAGAAATTTGCATTCTAAGGATATAGCCCAGAGAAATATTTGTGTATGTATAATGTACATTTGCAGGATGTTCATTGTTCATTGCAGTGATATATACGATATTTCAAAAATCTCAAAACTATCCAAATGACCATTAATATCAGAGTAAATGAAATATCCATGATGCAGTCACTAAATGGAACATACAGTAGTCAAAACAAGTAAAGTCTAGTGCTACACAATATTCTAGAAGAATCTTAGCAAGATGATATGAAATTAAAATAAAAAGGACTCAAAAATTTTATATATCATGATACATTTTAAATAAAGATAA
>NW_006409043.1:200385-201791 GCF_000296735.1 Chrysochloris asiatica | reverse complement strand
ATAAATAAATAAATAAATAGAATGGTTAATATCCAGTAACTAACGAACTAACCAATTTAACAAATAACCAAAAGTGTTCTGTTCTTGGAGTAGTGTTGAGAATTCTTATGAGTGAAGATTTATGAATAATCTTATTCTAAGCACCCAATATATAAAGGTTATAAAGAAAGAAATGTGTTATAAATGGTAAAAATAATTTTTTTAAAGTTTATGAATTTGAGGAAAGTTTGATTTGAGATTATCATATGCTACAAAACAGAAACATTAGGGGGAGAAATTTTAGGATACAGAGGAGAAATGGAATAATTGGATATCATGATTAATAAGGGTGAAGTAAGGGACGAACTTGAGCCCACTTCCTTGAGCCATCCTTATTAACAGAATAATGGGAGTTTCCATTGATATTATTAAGTGGGTTTCTATATGCTGGTTTTTATGTTTTCTAGCTTTTAATTTATTTTGTTAATTTATACTTACAATGTTTTACTGAAATTTTATGAAGTTTTTTTCTGTGTTTTCTTTAATTCCATCTGTGGCTTTCATGACCTCTTTCTCAATTTCTTCAAAGTACCTAAATATCATATTTTCGAATTTCTAATCAAGCAATTCAATACCAATTATTTCTCAGAAAGGTTTTCTGGCTGCATATTTTGTTCACTTGTTTGAGTCGCTTTTTTGTGTTCTTTCATGTGAACTGAAATTCTCTGTTGTCTGTTAGATGGTGAGGTGTTGTTTTTGTATTCACCTAACCTGTTTCCTGCTATTTCTGATAAAGGATGAGAGTTCTCTACTATTTGGGTAGCACAGTTGAGGGCATGTTGGGATGGAGTTGGCTGCTGTCTATCATTGATCAGATGTTGCAGGGGCGAAAGTTGACCCTCAATAGGTAAGACTGAATGTTTCATTGCATATTTTGTTTCATTGCAATGATTACAATCCCCTCCATGCATCATCATTCAACAGCATTTTCTTCCATTCCCTTTGTTTTTGTTTCATTTTGTTTTGGATGTATACCAAAGCACTCAGAAATATATAACCACTCAAACAACCAAAGGGTAAAACATGCAAGCCTGTCACCCCACCCCCCAGCACACAGTCCCCCTCCTTCCTTGAGTCCAGAGTCCCCAGCCACTCCATCTCTCCACATCATTGTCTCTGCCTCCATCTCTGGCATCGCTGCTTCTCTGGATAGGGTCCCATACTCCATTCTTCTCCCTTGATGGTCCCAGGGTTAAGGCAAGTATAATCTTAATATAAAATCTAACATAGCTATTATATGAAAGAAAAAATCCAGACCAATGTCTGTTCTCATGATAATGACAAATTTCTTAAATAAATAAATAGAAGAAATCCAGAGCAGATAAGTGTGTGTGTTAATTTGCTCCTTTTATTTCCTTTTCTGTATA
>NW_006409043.1:192099-199985 GCF_000296735.1 Chrysochloris asiatica | reverse complement strand
ACTGATGACATTGTAGTGTAGTGCATTAATTCACAGTGCCACATCAAGGCTCCATTTTCAATATACACAGACTAAATTTATATCAAAACATTTCAATTGTTATATGAAGTTTGGCTGATTATTTTTGTTAAATTTTCCATTATTTCATAAATCATCTTTTCTTTCTTTTTTAAAACAATCTAGTGAGAGGCTTTAGGAGTCATGGTGTGGCACTGTAGAATAAAGCAGGACACCAAGGTCGGTTTGAACCGCAAAGTTGGTCTGAACCACATGATTGACAAGTCTTAGTAGAGTAGTGGGTTAGGTTTTGGGCTGCTAACCTCAAGGTCAGCAATTTGAATCTGCTGGCCGCTACCCAGGATAATGAACAGACTTTCTGCTCCAATAAAGATTACAGCCTCAGAAACTATATACAAGGTGGATATGAGTCAGAATCGACTCCACAGCACAGAAGAACAACCACCACCATTACGAAGCCTGGTTGTGCAATACTTAAGTACTTGACTGCCAGCTGAAAGATTGGTGGTTGAAAACTATCCAGCACCTCTAGTAGAAAAAAAAAAAAAAAAAAAAGTCAACCTGCTCCTGTAAGATTGCTGTTGTTGTGTGTCCTTGAGTTGATTTGAACTTGTAGAAGCCCTATAGGACAGAATAAAGCAGTTTTCTATGCTATACATTTGAAGGTCTTTTCTCCCACAGACCTATTGGTGGGTTAGAATTAGCCAGCATCTGAGTTCTTAACCATTGCATCATTAGCCTAAAAAAACAACTATGGTGCAGCTCTACCCTGTCACAAGAAATTGTCATTAATTAGAAATCAACTCTGGCAGCACCACACAAGAACAATGCTATCTAATGATACCCTTGAGTTTTTCTTTTATCAAGAGTGTTTGTATATATTTTTAATTTATTTTCTAATGTTTATCATTCAAGATGGCTTTCCAAGAGAATAGAATGGAATTATACTCTTGATATAGGCAGCTTCATTCTCTTCTCTCTTTCTTCAATAAAATAATAGATTTCAGACATTACTTTGTGTTCTAGCATAATTTGTTCAAGTATACAGAAAATTATTGACTCCAAGACATTAATTTCAGGGGTGGTTTTGATCCTTATGTTTACTACGGTGGTAGGGTTTATTAATATAATGTAATTATAATAATCATCCAATTCCACTTTTTGTCTTAAAAAGTTTCCACAGAAAATTTTAAGGAAAGGCCACTTCACAATTCAGACACAAATCCATTATTGTTTGATTAAATTTCAAGAAAATGTAGTATTCCAAAACCATTTATATTTTCAAATGTATAAATAGATATATATTTATTATTGCTGATAAATTTTAGATAAAATTAACAACATTTCCTGACTTGAACTGAAATAAACAGTAAGAGCATATACCTCAATGAAAAATTCAACAGTATAACGAACCTTGGGCATGGACTAATATTATCTGGAATGAAGTTGTCTTTATTCTCACTGCCGTGTCATACTTCAGATCTGTTGTAATACTGATCTAGCTGTCCTAAGCATCTTAGCTTGCATATTGTTCAACTATGCAGAGAAATAAAGGACCATCTCTTCATTTGGTTTTTATTTATTTGTTTTAAGTAAATAATTTTTTCCTAGAAGCGCCTTGCAGAATTCCCCTATGCTTCATTGGTGAGAAGTGAATCTCATTCTCATTTGTAAACTAAATTGCTACAAGGTGAGTTGGATGATAATTAGTGACTTATTTTAGATATCTAGAATAGAATGAATGGTGGGGAATCCATCAGTATGTGAGCTACACCAACTGAAATATATTAAGGTTTGAGAGATGACTATATATGTATTTTCTAGATAATTTATCAAAGAGCTCCATTCTTTTAATTGAATGATTCTTTCTTTTCCCCACTGACTTATATGAAAATGTATACTCTCATTTAGAACAACTGTATATATTATTTAATTAGTTATATAATACAACCAATGCATGTTAAATAGTGTTTAAAATACTAATTACATATTATAATTAAAAGGATCAAAATTTGTATAAGGAAGCAAAAGTAGAAATATTTTGGTTCAATATGGTTGTAATACAATATTTTACACATTGAAGGTCAATGTCACTAGCCATCACTTACATTCATTTTGGTTTTAAACATAGAATTTTAATATTTTATAAGCATAGAAGCTTAGACACGAAATATTACACTTGAGATGGTCTAGTTGAGCCATTTCATATTTACATGAGGAAATTGGAAAAGTTGTTTGCTATAGTCACATCATTAATTTGTGGCAAGACAAGGATTAGAATCTGTCTCCTAGATTCAAGTTGAAGGTTTTTTCACAGAGTTTTGAGCTCACTTTATTTTATGTTGTTGTTTTTAAGTGCCATTTAGTGGGTTCCGACTCATAGAGACCCTATATAGGTTTTCCAAGAGCAGTTGGTGGATTAGAACCACTGAGCTTGTGGTTTGCCATGCAGTGCTTATCCTAAAGTACCACAAAATATGAAAATATTGTGAGCCCTAGATAGTGTACACATTCGTAAAATAGCTTGAGCTTCAATATTCACCTTAAATTTGAGAGCAGATATAACATTGCATTCTTTAAATATCCACTAGTATCTTGCTAGAGAGAACATATTTGTCTGTAACATTAATGCTACTAGCTGACTAAGAAAACAATCTTTCTTAGTCTTTTTTTTTTTCCTTTTTATTCATTTAGTTTTTCTTGGGGAAAGAAGTTATTTTATATTTCCAAGGAAGTATTGTTCAAATGTGTTTATAGAAGAAGGATTACATTTTTGGATTTGTGTATACAGTCCCATAGTTATGAATGAGATCCCTTTCTAAATGTGTCTTTAAATAAACTTTATAGGTAAATTGGAACAAATACATAGGATTCTTATTTAGCCTTACTTTTGTGCAGTGCTTGAAACCACTATAGTCTGGCTCCCTGCTGAGTATTTACTTTTCAACCCTAGATAGACTGAATACGAATCTGCAGTCTAGCAAGAACCTCAGGCTATTCTTACAGATCTTTTAAAATATTGATTCTGTATATCTAGGGTGCAAATGTAAATTCTCAGCAGAGTTCAAACAGGAATGAACTAGTTTGAAGCAGTGAACTAAAATAAGGCTAAATAGGAATCCTATACATTTTCTCCAATTTACCATCAAATTCAACTTAAAGACACTAGTTTGAAGTAGTTCTTCAGTGAAAAGAAATGCTACAAACGTTTTTCAATAATTTAAAAGCTGTATGTGCTGCAAATGAAGGTGATTGTGTTGAAGAATTTTTGGTGGGTAGGTGTTGCTTTAATTGTTTCAAAGTGAGGGCAAATTTACATAACTTTAAAGGGTAAAGATGAGTTGTCAGTAAGTCTAATTCAAAACCCAAGTACTTAATGTATCTGCATTCAAAACTAAAGATGATCAACTGGTAGCTGTCTGAGCTTGGAAACGTATTTATACTCTTCAAAGCTCAGTTTTTCAATTAAAAAAGTCATCACTGTACAGTGATGTTAAATCCATATATTTCATTTTCTTGGTCCCATGGCTTTACATTCTTCTCACACTACAATTCATGAGGAGTCTTGGTGTGGCGCTGTGGGTTAATGCACCAGACTGCAAAGCCATTTGAACTGCAAGGTCTGCGGTTTTCAAGCTCACCAGCTACTCCTCGGGAAACTCTGTACCGGGTCGCTATGGGTGGAAATCGACTCCACGCACTTGAAACAATAACAGCAACAATTCATGAACTCTCGTGACTATATTATCTAGTGAGAAAATATATTAGTAGAAGGAGTCCGATATAAAACATTTTCATAAATTGATGATTTTGTCAAATTGAAATGTATTTGTGTATCCTTCCAAAAATTATGGTGATTTTATTCCGTGTCAGAATATGCTTTAATTTGAGCAGGTACTAAGTGATAAGAAACAAAATTTCAAGATAAGGTATGAATTTGATTTGATTTTTATGAGATTGTGAAACAAATCATTTTTTAAATTTTGGCCGCTAATATAATTACTTAAAAACATTTGGATTGTTTAAAATAACACCCAAGAACAATGAGTACACTCATCTGTTCTAAGACATCACAAAGAGAAGTTTTGTTTTTAAATCATTGTTTTTTACCTACCCAGTGGAGCAGTTACTTTAAATTACATTTTTTAGATCACCACACTTATCACTCATTTATATCTTCCCATTCAAGATGTTGTTGTTGTTGTTAACTGCCATTCAGTGGGTTCTAATTCATAGGGACCTGTATAGAGTTTCTGGAAGTGACTGGTGAATATGAACACCCACCCTGTGGTTCAAACAGAACGTGCTTATCCCACTCATTTTTCAATATGATTTATTATGATTTATGAAATGTTAATAAGAATTCTTGCTTTGATCTATCCTTGCAGCCCTCAGAAATGAGTGAAGAAACATCAGTATATATGGATCTGAACTTACCACATTTAAAAAAACAAAAGGGCAAAACACATCCAGCTCAAAACAGGAGAGGTAATTTATTCCCTTGCTTCCTGAAAATATAATATCAAATAAGAAAAAAAGTTGAAATCATAACAATTGTGTTTTTATATGTTTGACATAAAGATAAATGGGGGGCTTCAAAATGTTTATGGAAAAATCCCACTGATTTTCAATTCCATTTTTCCACAAACTTTTTGAAGTGTTTTTTCCCTTTTTCCCTTATATTGATAGGTAATATTCAATGTTTGTGACCAGACTAAATAGTGATATTATTCTTAAGTGACCAGACTAAATAGTGATATTATTCTTAAATGCTATAACTAATTTTCATTTTTCTCTAATTCTGAGGTCGTTGTTATTTTTACTCTATAATCTGTCTTTGTTTCAGGAATCCCATGGCATATTATTGCAACTGTACTGGGCATTGTATGTTTTCTTCTCCTGCTGGCAGTCGCAGGTTTAAGATACATGTGTGAGTATTAGGTACACACAGTTTTTATGAGAACAATGAGTCAGCATGAAAACTGACATACAATTTCTGAACTGCTGTTGCGTTTTTATAAAGTTCTATAGAAATTAGTGATCATGATGGTGGTGATGATCATGATGCTTTTATTACTTTACTATTATTATTAAGTTTTTATGCCAAACAATTGAATACTTAACTGTGCTTTTATAAAAATTTCATTGATAAATGCAGCGTGTATTATAGATATATTCTAACTTATTTTGGTGTAAGATGCAATTTTCTATATAAGAGATTTAGGGGATCTCTTTGACTGTTACACTACTTTACTGCAAACTACTTAAATAATATAAGAGAATGAAAATAATATCTTTTCTATGAGACTAAAATGTACACATCAGTTTTGATATATGTTGTATTAGTATTTTGCCATAGATACACTTGTTTTGAATGTGTTTTTCCTGATGATGATGATGATTTTTTTGGCTCATTCATTCAGAAAACAATTTTCAGTAAGGAAATACATATGGCACCAAAGATACAAAATAATAAATCAAAAGAACACCAGCAAAACAGCTGATCAACTGATCAATGAGATCAGTTGTAGGAACACCTGTTTTTACAGTGAAGCATTTTTATAAATAAAAAATATTTTAGTGCTCTGAGAGAGGCATGAAGAGATCCCATATAACAGACTGCAGTTAAGAAAGCTTGTGTTGTTGTAGTTTGTTGCCATTTGTTGATTCTGACTTATGGTGACGTTATGTATTGTTGTTGTTTTGTGCGGTGGAGTCAATTCCGACCCATAGCGATCCTGTACAGTGTTTCCGAGACTGTAGATCTATACGGGAGCAGAAAGCCTAATCTTTCTCCCACGGAACAGATGGTAGTTTCAAACTGCTGACCTTGAGGTTCGCAGTCCGATTCGTAACTATTACGCTACCAGGCGCTATATATAGGAGATAATAATCAATCTGAAATAAAGGAAAGGTAGTAATTGATCAAGAGAGTGAAGTAGAAAAATTCACTCAGGTAGAATAAGCAACATAAAAAAGAACAGGTTTATGTTTTTGGTGAATTCGAAACATTTTCCTGTTTAGTGAAAATTAAATTATTTTATAGAAAGCATGTAAGAACCATAAACTATTTTTTGTATATTCTTTGTGTTAACAATGATGAATATTGAGGTTCTTGTGGAATATCCAGAAGAAAGAACCAGAGAGGTTCGAACTGATCCTTGTCAACAAATGAGAGTTTGGTAGCAGATACATACTGGCGTCTATCAGTATCTGATGGGATTACATTTCTAGGACTCAAGAGAAAGACCTCAAATAGAAATTGGAATTGTGTTTTCATCAGTTAATATAACTAGTGTTTGACAATATTGGAAAGAAAGGAAGAGCCAGCTGGTGCGTAGCCATGTTTAAAATCAATGACAGGTTACATTGAAGGCTAGGGTTCAGAAGGATAATCTTAAAGATGAACCACCATGACAAGTCAGTGGAAGATGATTAAACAGGAAAACAAAAGTCTGGTTAAAAAAAATAGTTGTTTTTAGGTGTAGTCGAATTGGTTCCAATGCATAGAGACCTTAAACACAACAGAAGAAAACACTGCCCAGTTCTGTACTCTCGTCATAATCAATGCTATGATTGAGCCCATTGCTGCTGCCATTGTGACAGTCCATCTCATTGGGGGTCTTCCTCTTTTATGCTGACCCTCCATTCACCTAGCATGATGCTCTTCTCCAGGGAGAGGTCAGTTCCTCCTGACAATACATCTGAAGTATGAGAGGTGAAGTCTGACCATCCTGGTTTCCAAGGAGCATTCTGGATGTACTTCTTCCAACCCAGATTTGTTTTCTTCTCTGGCAGTCTATGGTATTTTAATAGTCTTATCCAACAACTTAACTCAAATTACTTATAGTGTTAGGCAAACCTGCTGCACAAGACCTCTTTAAAATGTTAAACAGCAAAGATGTCAGTTTGATTACTAAGGTGCATCCGATCCAAGCCAAGGTATTTTCAATAGCCTCATATGCATGTAAAAGTTTTGTAGAAAAAAAAATAATAATAACTTCCTACTGAACAAGGCTAAAACCTCCAATATTAATGGAAACTTCCATTGTTCCATTAATAAGGGATTAGGGAGGAGATTTCCATTTCCTCTCCTATACCACCCTTATTAATCATGGTCTCTAACTATTCCTTTTCTCCCTTATATCATCAAAAATTTACTGTAATGTTTATATTACTTTGCATATGAAAATCTCAGATGACCCTTTCACAAAATTCTTGTACTTTTTATTTTATACTTTATAACAAAGTTGTTTCTTAAAATCCTTACAACTTGAGTGCCTAGAATAAGAATATTCATAATCCTTCACTTTGCATTATATGAGGAAAAGCAAGAATGTGAGGGAATTTATGCATAATGTTTGCTATTTCCATGTAAAGTAAGGATTTAGATGTAGATAATTTATAAAATTATTAAATATTTGAAAATTTCTACATTTCTCTGATTGCACTTTATTTATTAAGCATCATTCTCTGTTATTTAAAATTATAGTTAGCCACTATAGTAAAGTGACTATTTGTTAAAAGGATTCATGATCTTGGTTTAAAAATATAAATTGAAGGCTTTCAGAGTTTCCCTGAGTGCCAAATTCAGGATATGGAAGACAAAAGAGAAAACGATACCTCTTCACAAGAAGTTCAAGATTATTTAACGATACGACCTATTAAAGGTATGTACTGATTACTTAAAATAGTTGTTGTTGTTAGGTACCATCAAGTCGGTATCGACCCATAGAGACCTTATGCACAGAAGAACGAAACGCTGCCCGATCCTGGGCCAATCTTACCACTGTTGCCACACTTGACCCTATCAATGCTGTCCCTTGGATAATCCATATTATTGGGGGTCATCCTCTTTTTCTCTGACC
>NW_006409043.1:188408-189564 GCF_000296735.1 Chrysochloris asiatica | reverse complement strand
TTGCTCATTACTGGTGATTGGAATGCAAAGGTTGGAAACAAAGAAGGATCAGTAGTTGGAAAATATGGCCTTCATGATAGAAATGGTTCTGGAGATCTCATTATACAATTCTGCAAAACCAATGATTTGTTAATTTTAAATGCCTTTTTTAAACAGCATAAGAGATGACTACACATATGAACCTCACCAGATGGAATACACATAAATCAGATTGACTACATCTGTGGAAAAGCTCCATATCATCAGCCAAAACAAGGCCAGGGCAGATTGCGGAACAGACCATCAATTGATTATATGCAAATTCAAACTGAAGCTGAAGAAAATGAAAACAAGTCCACAAGAGCCAAAATATGACCTTTAATATATCTCTTCTGAATTTAAAGATCATCTGAAGAACAGAGTTGATACATTAAACACTAAAGACTGAAGACTAGAAGAGTTGTGGGATGACATCATGAACATCATATAGGAAGAAAGAAAAAAGTCATTAAAAAGACAAGAAAGAAGGAAAAGTCAAAATGGATGTCAGAAGAGACACTGAAACTTGCTCTCTACCGTAGAGATGCTAAAGTAAATGGAAAAAATGAGGAGGTACAAGAACTGGACAGAAAATTTCAAAGGTCAGCTGTAGAAGACAAAGTCAATTATTATAATGAAATGTGCAAAGATCTGGAATTAGAAAACCAGAAGGGAAGAACACACTCAGCATTTCTCAAGCTGAGGGAACTGAAGAAAAAACTCAAACCTTAACTTTAATTATTTAAGGATTGTCTGGGCAAATCATTGAATGATGCAGAAAGCCTAAAAAGAAAATGAAAGGAATACACACAGTCACTATATAAAAAAGAAATAGTTGGTGTTCAACTATTTCAAGAGGTAGTATATGAACAAAAGGCAATCATTCTGAAGGAAGAAGTCCAAGGTGCGTTGAAAGAATTGGCAAAGAACAAGGCAATGGGTATTGATGGAATACAAATTGAAATCTTTCAACAAAGTGAGGTGATACTGGAGGCAGTCACTCATCTATGCCAAGAAATATGGAAGACAACTATCTGGCCAACTGATTGGAATTGTGAAATTGTGCCCATTTCAAGGGAAGGTGTGTCAATGGAATGTGGAAATCATGGAACAATATCTTTGATATTCCATGTGAGTC
>NW_006409043.1:187308-188308 GCF_000296735.1 Chrysochloris asiatica | reverse complement strand
CCAAGACTTCCTCCTTCAGGATCATTGGCTCTTGATCATATGGTACCGCTTGAAATGGTTGAACTTTAACCATTTCCTTTTGGTATAGTGACTCTGTGTATTTCTTCCATCTTGTCTTGATGTCTTCTGCATCATTCAATAATTTGCCCAGAGAATCTTTCAATAATGATAGTTGAAACATGAATTTTTTCTTCAGTTCCCCCAGCTTGAAAAATGTTGAGCATGTTCTAGCTGACATATTTTTGTAAAATAAAATTATCCCTTCTGTCTAATTTTAGTATATAATTTTATAATTTGAAATTTTGAAGTATATTTGTTTGTTTGTTTAGTTTTTTATTGTGGATTCTGTAAAAATTTACAGGGCAGATCATTAGTTTTACATACAACAAATAATAAACCTTGTTTCATTATTATATGATTATAATCCCCTCCATGTACCATCAATTAGCAGTGTTTCTCGATATTCACTTTAGCTTTTTTTTTTTTAAATACTCAGGCATATATACTAATTTACACCACCAAAGGGCACATTATATAAGTCAGCCTTCTGGCCACCATCTCTTAGTCCCTCACTTCCCATGAATCTAGAGTCATCAGCTGCTTCCTCTCTTCATGTCCCATCTCTACATCCATCTCTTATGGCATTGCTTCTCTGGATAAGGTCTCTCATCCCACTTGTGCTCTTCTCCCTTGATTATCCTAGGGTCCTTTTTTTCTGGACTGTACTCTTTTCATCCATTTTTAAAATTATATTTAATTGATCACAACTTCAATAAAAAGCAGTATTATGCCCTTCTTATGTTTTCTTTTTCAATATGACAACCACATGGTTTACTATAAAGGGGATGACAAATTGAAAAGGAATGGTGTTGCATTCATTGTCAAAAAGAACATATCCAGATCAGTCATGAGGTACAACGCCATCTGTGATAGGATAATATCCATGTGTGTACAAAGAAGCCCAGTTAATACCACTATTATTCAAGTTTATGCACCAACC
>NW_006409043.1:182571-184863 GCF_000296735.1 Chrysochloris asiatica | reverse complement strand
ATGTTTGATAAGGTAGAGGGTGAGAGAAAAATGGGAAGAACCCCAGTGAGATGGATTGGCAAAGTGGCAGGAATAATGGGCTCAAGTGTGGCAACAGTTGTGAGGTCAGTCCAGGATCAAGTAGCATTTTGTTCTGTTGTGCATAGGGTCTCTATGAGTCAGTACTGACTCGATTGCACCTAATGAAAAAAACTAAGTTTTCATTGCTGTTGTTGTTAAGTGCCTATGACTCAGTTGGGACTCATAGCAGCCCTGTATAGTTTCTGAGGAGCAGCTGCTGAACTTGAACTGCTGACCTTGGGGTTGAAACCAACCTTTCAGTCTAGTGACCTTTATTTTGGCCTCATTAATATTGAGTCCTGATGTGGCACTGTGGAATAATGCACTGGGAAAAAGTTGGTTTGAACCAGAAAGTCAGGAGCTCAAATTCACCAGCTGGTCCTTGGAAACCCTATACAGGGTCACTATGAGTCAGAAATTATTCGAAGGCATTTAACAACAACAATATTGATTAGAGTGGTTTTTTTGTTTTGTTTTTATTTTGGCTTGGGATTGAATGCTCTCCAATGTTTAGAAATTAATACTATATCTCTGTTACATATTACTGCTTGTGTTATGTTTGAGAACCCAAGGTTTCTCAGTGCAACTGTAACAGTGACCTTGGGTGTGTCAGAGACAATCTCTGACTCAATAATGTTCTTATCTCCAGAATTGAAAGACATATTCCCAATCTGTTGACTTTTGCAATACAGAGAAGTCACCTATTCTCTAATAACTCAGTTTGAAGTAAGTAATGAAATGCATTTATCTGAGTGGTCTTCTTACTGGGATGATAATGATGTCTTTTGTTTTCAAGAAAAAGTTTGTGGCCCATGTCGAGGAAAATGGTCCTGTTGTGGAGAACACTGTTACTACTTTTCCATAGAAGAGAAAACGTGGGTGGACAGTAAGAAGTCATGTGATAAACTGAATTCTAATCTCATTAAGATTGATGAAAAAGATGAACAGGTATTTTCACTTTATTTAACCTGAATGAATGCTTTATGGTCTGAATTAAATAGCAATTTAGACTTCATTTCAAACCTTTTTGATGTATTTGATGGAAGTACTTAAACATAATGATACAGATTTATCTACAATGAAGGGAATATAGGCATTAAAGAGGTCTGGAAGAACCATTTATTTTAAGCCTACAGAAATAGCTTTTATGTGGGTGTCATGAGATTGTTTTTGAAATATTTCATTATATCTTCACATTCTAGCACTCATGAAACTATTCAGTGTTAAGTCTTTTTGATGTTGGCGGAGGGAGCAAGAGAAAAACTTCCTTCTGTGATGTGAGCTGTCTAAAAGAAATGATTTTTTCAGTGTACTATGTCCTATTCCTCTACAAGATGTTTTGGGAGGGAACACATTTTATCTTTATTTTATTATTTTTTTTGGGGGAAGGACTCTCACTGCCATGGTCATGGGAAAAATAGAATGAAAAATAAAGTGAATGAATATCTATGGAATGATTCTTCATAAATTAATTTGTGTTTCATTCATATCCCACAACGAAAGAGAAAGTATCACTTTTCCAGATTTATCATGCTTGTCATCTCTTACAAGATTTAATAATATGATCTCAATCTAAGAGACTTTTTTCAATAATTCAGTTTAGGTACTGAACTGCATTTGTAATGTCTGGTTTAAACATTGTTATTTCTGTTAGTGTTTAAGGAAGGATGGGTTAAAATCCCTTATTTGAGGGAACATCTAAAAGTTCATGGAAAAATCCCATTATCTTTTAATTCCATTTAGGAGCTACCTTATGTTTCCTTATTTTGTTATTATATTACAATAACAATATGCCTAAATCATCTTTTAATAGAACAGATGTAGAAAAAGCAATAAAATATGGAAGAAAAAATTAAAATAATCAAAATACAACTTACAATTATTCTGATCAACTTGAAACTCAGTGGTTATCAAAGAAATCCCTTGATAGGTATAAACACTTATTGTGCAAAAATGTTAACTAAAGGATAGAGGTTGGCATCTACCTAGATGTGCCTCCGAGGAAAGGCCTGGCCATCTATTTCCAAAATATCAGACTTTTTATTTTTTATTATTTTAATACTATAGTGTTGGGAGCAAGTAAACCAAAGGTCTCAGACTTGGGGACAGTTTAACTGAAGAATTGCCACTGAACAGTTGTGGTCCAGAAAATCCAGCTGCTCCCAGGTCAGACTGCCGCCTGAGGAACTTGCAAAGCCTGCCTCAGAAAACAAGGAATTTGCAAAGTCTTTA
>NW_006409043.1:172296-182216 GCF_000296735.1 Chrysochloris asiatica | reverse complement strand
GCCGACCTTGCAGTTCAAACAGCTTTGCAGTCTGGCACATTAACCCGCAGCGCCACACCAGGACTCTACTTGGGTTTAATCTCTCCGTGCAGGTCGCGGGGAATAGCCATTGTCAGACGCGACTCTATAGAGCATAGTTTTAATCTACGAAACATAGGGCTACCATGTGTTGAAGACAACCATTATAGCTGGCTATAAATTAATTCCTAAATTAATTTTTGTTATATTCCTAGGAAATTTACTCAATTTATTTATATTCTATAATTTTCCTCGTAACTTTCAATTTTGCCCACTCCAGTCTTATTTCTACTATAAATCTGAATAAAATCTGCTTATACCTAGGATAGCCCTGTATTTCCATGAGCTATTCTTGACTCTTTGAAATTTCTTGGGACTTCTGCTATATTAAAGCAAAAGTTAGACTCCCTACATAATTCCTTCACTTGATAATAGTTTAACTTTCTGCATCTAAATAGTTAAATGCAATTACATAATACAATCCCCTGAGACAGAATCTATTCTAAAACGTTAGTCTTACACTAATGATTTAGGATTGTTTTTTCTTGCTCATGAAGTCAAAGAGTATACGTCAAACGTTGCTTGAATCCACTGATATTTGAAAGCAGAAACATAGGGCTACCATGCACATTTATGAATACTCCTGTTTAAATGTGTAATAGTGTTGATTCTAAAAGGCAGGGACCCTGAAGGACAGAATGGAGCTTCCCTCTTAGGTTTTCTAGACTGTAATCTTTGGAGGAACAAATCATCAGATCTCTTCTCCAGAAGAAGGATTAGTAGGTTCAAAAAGCTGACCTTCATTCCACTAATATTTTTTTCACCAGTAAGTGTTTTTTATGGTTTTAAGTTATGACACACATTTCTCTCACACTCTACATTATATATATTGGAAGATTTTTTGGGTAAAATAATGAATGATGCAGAAGGCAGCAAAATAAGATGAAAAGGATGCACAGTCACTGTACCAGAAACAAATGGTCCATGTTCAACCATCTTAACAGGTAGCATATGATCAAGAGTCAATGATACTGAATTCAGAATTCCAAGGTGCATTGAAGGCATTGGCAAGGAAGAAGGCTTCAGGAATTAATGGAATGCAAATTGAAGCACTAGAGACACTCAGTCATCTATGTCAAGAAATTTGAAAGAGAGCTACCTGGTCATCTGACTGGAGGAGATCCACATTTATGCCCATTTCAAATAGAGGTGACACATGGAATGCAGAAATAATCAGAAAATATCATTAATAGTGCATGCAAGTAAAATTTTGGTAATGATAATTCAAAAATGGCTGCAAGCATACATTGACAGAGGACCTATGTTGACACAGGTTCAAGCTGGATTCAGACAAAGATGTGGAACAAGGGACATCATTGCTGATGTCAGATGGATCTTAGCTGAAAGCAAAGAATACCAGAAAGATGTTTACCTGTGCTTTATGGACTATGATAAAACTTTTGATTGTGTGTATCATGACAAGTTATAGCCAACACTGCAGAGAGTGAGTATTCTGGAACACACTTAATTGTGCTCATGAAGAACCTGTACTTAGACCAAAGGCAATGGTTTGAACATAGCAGAGCAAGGTATCACTGAATGGTTTAAAATTAGGAAAGATGTGCATCAGCGTTGCATTCTTTCACTATTCTTATTCAATCAGTATGCTGAACAAATAATCTGAGAAGATGGATTATATAAAGAAGAATGTGGCATCAGGATTGGAGGAAAACTCATTAATAACCGAGATATGCAGATGATACAGTCTTGATGCTGACAATGAAGTTTACTTAAAATACTTGCTGACTTAGATTAAAGACCACAGACTTCAGTATGGGTTGCACCTCAATACAAAGAAAACAAAAATCCTCTCCTCTGGACCAATATTCAACATCAAGATAAATGAAGAAAAGATTGAGGTTGTCAAAGTCTTCATTTTTTTTGATTCAGCCATCAACACTCATGGAAGCAGCAGTCAAGAAATCAAATGTTGTACCGTATTGCACAAATCTGCTACACAAGACCTACTTAAAGTGTTCAAGAGCAAAGATATCAGTTTGATAACTAAGGTGTGCCTGACCCAAGCCATGGTATTTTCAATAACCTCATATGCATATGAAAGTTGGACAGTGAATACAGGACACCATAGAATAATTGATGCATTTGAGTTATTGTGTTGGAAGAAAATATTAAAAGTACCTTGGAAGCCAGGATGGTCAAACTTTGTTTCTCATACTTCAGACATATTGTCAGGAGAGACCAGTCACTGGAGAAGGAAATCATGTTTGGTAAAGTGAAGGGTTGAAAAAAAAGAGGAAGACCCCCAAGGAAATGGATTTTCACAATGGCAGCAACAATGGTCTCAAACACAGCAACAATTGTGAGGTTGGCATAGGACAGGACAGTGTTTTATTCTGTTGTACATAGGGTTGTTCTGAGTCGGTCCCGATTCAATGGTGCCTAACAACAATCACAAGCATAATGTCCTCCAGAATCATCCATGTTATGGAGTATCATACAAATTCATCAATATTCTTTAACATGGTATCATATTTCATTGCATATACCATAGTTTGTATATCCATTCTTCCATTGATGGCATTTAGATTGTTTTCATATTTTTGCTATTGTGAATATTGCTGTGATGGACTTAAGTGTACATACATCTAATTGTGTCACTGATCTTATTTCTCTAGGATTGTTACTAGAGGGATTGCTGGATTGTATAGTATTTCTATATACAATTTTTAAGGAAGCACTATTCTGTTTCCTACATCGGTTGGAACATTTTACAGTCTCACCAAAAGTTACAAGGAAGCTTTTAAAAAGGTTGTGGGAAAAAATATGGAACTATGGCTAATTGAGTTTTTCCATTAACCTTATGAAGTATTTTTTCCAGTCTTTCCCACCATCACCTAAATTTTTTTTTTTCTTTTCTTTTTTTGAACTTAGCTATTAGCCCTGGGTAGAGATGATATTTCATTGTTTTGATTGATTTGTGGCACTGTAAGATAAAGCACAGGACTGTAGGCCAATATTGTGGTTCAAACCCACCATTTGCTCTTTGGAAAACCTATACAGATTTCTATGAGTAGGAATCAATTTGATGGCAATTAACAACAACAATAATGTCTAATGATCATATCCATTTCTTTATGTGTATGTTGGTTCTTGGATAATTTTTTTGATGGTGTCTGTTCATATCTTCTGCACATTTTAAAACTAGATTACATATCTGTTTACCAGGTTTTGAAGTTTTCTATACATTTTAGAGACAAGTTCCTTGTCTGATAGCTCACTTCTAAAATTTTCTCAAACTTAGTGAGTTTTCATTTTATTCTTTTAGTGAAGTTTTTGCATGCTCAAAAATGTCTACTTATAAGGTCCTAGTCATTTAGTTTTGGAGTCCTGGTGTGGCACTATAGGATAAGCACTGGACCTAAAGGTCAGTTTGAACCACAAAGTCGTCAATTCAAACTCACCAGTGGCTCCTTGGAAACCCTATAAAAGGAGGGATGCTATGACTAGGAACCAACGCAATCGCACTTAACAATAGTCATCTAGTTGTCTTTGGCTCTTTGTATATTTTCAATTATGCTTGCTTGATAGTGTATTTATGCCATGAGTAAGGACTCCTAAGTGTGTCCCCTAAATTTATTACTGAAAAAAAATCAATAAGTATTTTTTCTTTGATGGTCTTTTTTGTTTTATGTTTTACATTTATGTCTTTTATCCCTTGTGAATTTGGTTTTTTATATAGTGTGAGATATGTGTCCTGTTTTATTTTTCTGCAAATGGTTATTTAGTTTTAGCCTATTTGTTAAAGAAAGTAAGTGTTCATTATTTAATATTTTTTGGATCTTTCTCAAAAATCAATTCTCCATAGGCGGGTTTCTCATTTCTGCTACATTGGTCTATGTGTCTGTCATTGCACCCATTCGAGGTCATTTTGACTACATTGGTTGTGTAGTTTGGTTTGAGATCAGGAAGTCTGAGACTGCCTACTGTTTTCTTATAGTTTAGTAGTGCTTTGCTTACGTATGTTCCCTTTAAAGTTGGTGATTAGGTTATTCATTTCTTTTTAAAAGAATGATGTTAGCATATGAATTGAGGTTATAGTATACCTCTAGATAACTTTGGATTCCTGATGTGGCTGTGTAGGATAAACATTCAGCCACAAGATCAATTTAAACTGCAGGGTTAGTGGTCCAAGCTCATGAACTGCTTCTCAGAAACCCTATACAGAGTCGCTATGGGTCAGAACTGACTCAGCGACAATTAACAACAATGACATAGATCACTTTGGGTACTCTTTAACATTTAACATAATGCTAAGACGTTCAATCCATGAATATAGTATATTCTTCTATTTATATATAGGCCTTTTTTGATTTTTTGTAGTAGCATTTTGTAGTTTGCTTTGTGTAGGTCTTTTGTTTCTCAGGTTAGATTTTGATGTTCTTGTTTTTTGTTGTTAAGTGCTATCGAGTTGGCTCACACTCATAGTGACCCTGTATAGTGTCTCCAAGAGCAACTGGTGACACTAAAGTTGAACTGCCAACTTTGTGATTCAAACTGACCTTGAGCTCCAGTGCTGTATCTGACAGCACCACACCAGTACTTCCAGGTTAGATTTATTCCTAAATACTTCATCTACTGGGAAGCTAATGAAAATGGTTACCCAGGATATGGCACTGCAGGATAAGAATTGGATCAGTAACTACAAGGTCTACAGTTCAATCCTACCAGCCACTCTTGTAAATTATTTTTCTATGACTCAGAATTGTCTTACCAGCACACAACAACTTTGTAATGGTGTTGTTTTCCTGATTTCCTTTCAGAGTTCTCTTTGTTAGTGTATAGAATTCTAACTGATTTTTGTTTATTGATCTTGTACACTGCCACATTGCTGAATATTTCAATTTGTTCTAATATTTTTCTTGCTGTGTCTTTTGGATTTTCTATGTATAAGATCATATCATCTTCATATATAGATGGTTTTTCTTCTTTGTCAATTTGGATGCCTTTAATTTCCCTATCTTGCCTTACAATTCTGGCTAAGATTTCTAGCACAATATTGAATAAGAGTTGTGATAAAATGCATCCTTGTCTGGTTCCTGTTCACAAAATGAATATTTTAAGTTTCTCTCTGTAGTGAATAATGTTGGCTGTTAGTTTTGTTTAAATACTCTTAATTATGTTGAAAAATATCCTATCAATTCATTATTTTGTTGAACATTGTTATCAGGAATAGTGTTGGATGTTGTCAAAAAATATTTTTTGTATAGATTGATCTCATAATGTGTTAATTTTTCCTTGTTATAATTATTTGGTGAATTATGTTGATTGTTTTACAAATGTTGAGCCATTCTTAGATACCTGATAAGAATTCCATTTGTTTATGATATGTTATTTTTTTGATATGCTGTTTTATTCTGTTCACTAAGACTTTTCTTGAGAATTTTTTCAATTAGGTTCATGAAGGAAATTGGTCTACAATTTTCTTTTTTAGTGAATTCATTGGTTAGTTTGGGTATCAGGGTTAATTTTATTTCACAGAATGAATTCAGGAGTATTCCATCTTTATTATAGTCTGGTATAGTTTTAGTAAAATTTATATAAATTCTCTGAATGTTAGATTCTCTGAATGTCTGATATAATACTCAAGCAAACCAGTTTGGATCAGGATTATGTTTTGTTGGGAGTTTTTAGAGACCTTGTCAATTTCTTCTTTTGTTATGGGTCTGTTTGTATTTTTAACATCAGTCTATGTAATTTTTGGTAGAGTGTATTTCTAGAAATTTGTCTGTTCTAGGTTTTCCAATTTGTTGGAGTAGTCTTCATACTATTCTGTTATTCTTTTTCAGTTCATTTTGTTGTGATGCCACCCATTTCACTTCATATTCATGCTATTTGCATCTTCTCATTTTCCTTTGCTAGATTTCCAGTAGTTTGACAATTTATTAATCATTTTAATAAACAAATTTAGTTTTGTTAGTTTTCTGTTATTTTTCAGTCTCGTTTGTTTCTACTCTATTATTTATTTTCTTTTGGTGACTATAGACATATTTTGCTGCTCTTTTTCTAATTGTTGGAGATGTTGGGTTAAAAGGTTGAGTTTGTTTCTTCTTTATTGATATGTGAATATTTTAAGTTTCTCTCTGTAGTGAGTAATGTTGGCTGTTAGTTTTGTTTAAGTACCCTTAATTATGTTGAAAAATATCCTGTCAATTCATTATTGTGTTGAACTTTGTTATCAGGAATAGTGTTGGATGTTGTCAAAAAATATTTTCTGTATAGATTGATCTGATAATGTGTGACATTGTAGTATAAACATTGGACTGCTAACCATGTAGTTGTTGTTGTTGTGAAGTACCGTCGAGTCGATTCCGACCCATAGCGATCTTGTATAGGGTTTCCGAGGAGGAGCTGGTAAGCTTGAACCTCCAATTTTGCAGTTCAAATGGCTTTGCAGTCTGGCGCATTAACCCACAGCGCCACACCAGGACTCCATAGTAGGTGGTCAAAACTCATCAGCTACTCCTCAAAAATCCTATACAGGTTGCTATGAGTTGAAATTGACTTGATGACACACAACAGCAACAATTATTACAAAGTTGTTGTCTATTTGTCACTTCATTTCTGTTAGAGTCTGATTTATGTATTTTGAGGTTTTTTAGTGGGTACATAGATAATTATTATGGCTATGTCCTCTTTATATATCTATGTACCCAAGCATTATGTTTGGAAATGTGGAGTATCACTGAAAAAGAGAAAGACAAAATTGTGATGGATTGACACAGTGACAGCAGCAATGGGCTGAAATATAACAATTGTGATGATGGCCCAGGACCAGGCAGTATTCCATTTTGTTGTGCATAGGATCTCTATGAATCTGAACCAACTGGATAGCACCTAACAACAAGAACAACAAATATAATACTTGGTTGGCAATACATACTTATTATTTTTAGAGTTTAATATGCCATCCTTTTTTGTTTCTGTCTGCATGGTTTCTATGGAGAAATAAGCTTAGTGATTGTACTAAGAAGGTAATTTTTTTTCCCCCAACCTGCTTTGAGAATTCTTTAAAGCCTCAGAAACCCTGTACAGGGTCACTATGAGTTGGAACTGACTCCATGGCACATAACAACAACAATTTGACTATTATATAACTTGGTGATAGTGATTTTCTTTGATGTTCTATCTTGTTTGTTGTTTGTTGGACACATAATGCGTATCTTAAATAACATAATGAACACTTAATACATGTGTTCTTGAACACATAATGTGTATATCGAAAACTTAATGCATATCTTCTTCTCTTTCATGATATTAATTTTCTGATTATTTCTCTAACAAATTAGTATTGAGAAATCTGTCTTCAATTTTGCTAAAATTATCTTCTGTTAATTCAGTTCTGCCCATTTGCCCTTTCACTACAATATCTGTTTTTTGAAATCATAATTTTAGTATTCTGAATTTCTATTTAGTGTTTTTATGGTTTGTAATTTTTCATTTATTTTATCAGTTTGTTTTTGTAGTATTTTCTTGAATTCTTTTAGAGCTTTATTTGTGTTTTCCTTGATTTTGATTGCAAATTTTGTGATTCTTCTGTTAACTCATTGATGATATTTAAATAACATTTCTTTGAATTGCTAATCAGGTAATCCTAATGCTGTATCTTCTTCAGAAAATATTTTCTAGTTCTATATTTTAGTCATTTGTTTGAGCCACTCAGTCTGTTTCTTTGTGTGAACTGAGGTTGTCTGTTGTCTTTGAAACATTGTCATTTTGTTGTATTTGTATTGAATTGGTGATTGTATGTTGGTGTGTTCTTAAATCCTCACCATCTGTCACTTGGTAGGAGTGATTCAGGATGAAATGTTTGCAGTTATCTGTTTGCTGCTTGTGTAGCATAGTTAACGGGGTGGGGTTGGACTATTGTCAGACACTGTCTATCATTGATTAGGTGGTTCAGGAGTGGGTTGTTGTTGTCACTAGTGGGTAGAGCTGTAGGAGATGCAGGTGTTGTTAGTCAGTGGTGACATGGTTGCTGTCTTTGTCTTGGTGTGACAAGAAAAAGTGAATGATAGAAAAATAGAAAGTGATTAAAGATAAAAACAACAAGTAAAAAGAAGCAGAGGAGTAGAGAGAAGAAAATATTTCTTAAGAAACAGAGAAAATAAAGGGGGAAATTTCAAGATAAAAAAAGAAAAGAAAAAACTAGGAAAGGGGAAATAAGGTGAGAACAGATAGAAAAATTTAACAAAAAAGAAAATATAAGAAAAAATAAAAAGAAGCAAAAGAAAAGAAACAAAATAAAAAAGTAAAATGACAAAAAGACAGAAAAAATTTAAAAGAAACACTGGAAGGGAAAGAAAAGAAAAAAAAATGGAAAGTAGAAAACCAAGGTGAAACATACAACACACAGGCTGAGATTTTGAATCCTGAGGAAATGGCTAGCATATTCTGTTAGTAAAGGAGTTCATGAAGCACTGGATGACAGGTCATGGAAAGAGTTCTTGCTGGCCTATGTGTCTATGATAATTGTACCTGTCCCAGAAGAAATCTCTGCTTGCTCAAAGGATGGCTGGGATCAGTGTATTTTACCCTCAAAGGAGTTTCTGTTGTCCTAGAGGGCAGCTAGAATCAGGGTACCTGGTCCTATAATAAGTTTCTGTCAGTTCAGAAGGAAGCTTGGATTCCTAGGACTGGAGATATTTTTTTCCCTCCCAAGGGCTGGCTTGGGGTAATATGCCCATTTGATACTATATGTTCTAATTTACTGAGGATGTGGAGAGCACACACCTCCAAATATGAGAAAGTCATGCACCTGACACCTGGTCCATGAAGATGCATGCTCCTCTGACTTCAGGCAAAAGCAGGGCTGTGCAGGATGGGTGAGGGTACTAGGTGTTTACACTTCAGATAACTGGAAATATGTAGAGAAAAGAGAGGATAGCACCACTGGTCACCAGCCACCAGTGGGGGTGCTTATGTGATCATAGGAATTTGGAGCCCATTGTCTGGTTACTTCCTGAATTCAATACTACTTGTGAAAGTTCAAAATGACTGTGATGTGTAACCAGCTGACAATGAACCCATTCCCTTGTGTCCTTTCCTGCTGCTTTGGTCAGCTTTTTCTCCTAGTTGATATTCGATCCACTTTTCTATACTAACACTGAAGTTCAAGGTTCCAGGATTATCTGTACCATATCTGTTCATCTGGTCTTTTGCTTATGTTGTACAGCTTTTGGGTAGTCTTTCTGCCTAGACTGCCATCTTACTTGAAGTCCTTAGCTATGTCTTCTATGAAAGTCTTTTTAAAGTATCATCTTTTCTTTTTATTACAAACACCATAGGTGTGGAATCATTGAATAATGGTACATATATATAAAACTGACACTTTACAAGATAATTGCAAATTAGTTTGCAATATTATATTAGCCCCAGTTTCAAAGATATTCCCTTGATCCTTATAACCTTCAGACTTGGTTTTGTTGTTCTTTATATGAATAGAATAGTTATAAAATGGTATTTCATGTGGACTTTATTGCATTTTTCATATTTTTAGTGAACTTAAGCATCTTTAAACTTGCTTGAACTATTTATTACTCACAGATGTTTTCTTTATGTAAAATATTTGTGTTTTCTGTGTATAATTTTCATGTTGCTATTTATTCTCAAGAAAACATACTTTATTTGCTCTTTATTAAAATTTTTGTAGATATTACCACCAAATTTGAAGCTCTTCTTTCATGTTGTTAGAAACATCATTTGATGAAGAGAAATTCTAATCTTGTTGTTGTTGTTGTTAGGTGCCATCAAGTTGGTACTAATTCATAGCAACCCTATGCACAACAGAATGAAACACTACCCAGTCCTGGGCCACCCTCACT
>NW_006409043.1:162509-171381 GCF_000296735.1 Chrysochloris asiatica | reverse complement strand
TGCTTTAAGCCAAGATCCATCAGACCTCACCAGTGATATCCCTCATTCCACGCCCTCTTCTGAATCTGACTTAAACCTCTGGAAGTTTAGTGCAATCATATTTGCCTGTGTTTTTTATTTTACTTGGAGATTTTTATGTCTTTTAAAAAGTTTATCACCTCACTTCTTGATCATTTCATACATTTGAGAATGATTCAGTCACTGAGACCTTTGCATTTCCGTTTAGGTCTTCCTTATTTATGATAGGGGAACTTGGTGGCAAATCTAAACAGTGCCTTATGAGTGCCCTGCAAGAAAAATGTTTTCATTGTCTTTATAAGAGATAGTAGTGATTCTAATTTATCTACAGGACTACATTCAAACATGGATCTATTACCACCATTGGGTTGGATTGCAGAAAAAAGGAAACCCTCAGTCATGGCAATGGCAGAATGATGACTCAAAGCCTTCTAACAGACTGTAAGTTTTCACTTCAGAGTCTTCTGTCTTAATCTTTTTCAGTAAGTGGTTCATACATTATAAATTAAGAAGAAGAAAAGAATAGATAAGTGATGACAAACCAAATAAATTATATAGTATATTGTAAGTTTATAAATGTCATGGGTGCTGTGCATTCACTTATTCCCAGCTATATTCAGGAGTAACTAGATGGTGGTGAGAAGCAGAAATTTCACTAATTTAATGGCATGGTCCATGAATTTCTCTTTAAGACATCAACATTTACTCAAGAACTTGAAGGAGATAACTGCACAGATCCTGTGTGTTTCATGATGGAATAGTATTCTGGAAAGAGATCAAGTCATGTAAAGAATGAAGTAAAGTGTATGTGGTATGGTTGAGTAAATGGAAGGAAGCTTATGATGCTAGAGCAGAGTGAGCAAGTGGAGAAAAGTTGGAGGTCAGAAAAATAATAAGAGTGAGATCACATTAAAAGGTAGAGTCATTGGTGTAATGAGAAGGTGTTGGAGGATATTTAGCAGTGGAGTGAGAAGAGTAAAATTATTTTATTAAAGAGTTAACTTGGATAATTTATTGAGATTAGATTGTATATTTTTTGTGGTGGGGAGCAGGGATAATAGATTAGAATGCCAAAAGTTTAGCAAGCTCTCTATTGGTGTTAACCACTTAAGAGCTATTGATGCCTTCATTGAGATTAGTAGAGGTGGCATTGGTGAAAAGAGGTCAGATTTGAGACATATTTTGAATGTGTGAGAGATAAAGAGAAGTCAAGATGATTCTGAGGATCATGATCCTGTATTTGTAAGGATAGAGTTGCTTGCCTTTAATTCTGGTAGGAAGTATCAGGACTTTAGTTATAGATATTAGTTTGATAAATGCATTAGACAGATATCTGTGAAAATAGCAGAAAGATATTTTGGTATAAAATTTTGTAGGTCATGTGAGAGGCCTTTGCTTGGAATACAAATTTAATATGCATCACCAAATAGTTATGGAGCCTGCTAGTGTAAGCAATTTTTAGTAAGGTCAGAGAAAAAGAGGAAGACTGCCAACGAGATGGATTGGCCAAGTGACAGCATCGATGGACTAAAGCATGGCAACAGTAGTGAGGTTGGCCCAGGATCGGGCAGTGTTTCGTTCTGCTGCATATAGGGTCTCTGTGGGTCGGTTCCGACTCGATGGCACCTAACAGCAACAACAACAAAATAAATGTTGGTATTTTGAACCCACCCAGTGGTTATGCTGAAGAAATGACCTGGGAAACCTACTTTTCTAGGGATTATAGCCAAGAAAACACTATACGGCAAAGCCGTTCTACTCTAAAATATATAGGATTGCTATGAGTTGGGGGTAACTTTGTATCAGCTAACAATAGTGTATAAATCGTGTTAATACTATGAAGCTGGATGTAGCTGGGAAAAAAATTCAAGAACTGAGTCCTAAAATATGAAAATATTTAAGTATTGGGAAGAAGAAGATAGCCATGAAATGCTACTGAGAAAGAATGATTAAAGCTATAAAAGGAAAACAACGAAAGGACATCCGAGGACAATGGGCTCTTTCTAAAGGAATGCCACTAATGTAATAAACAGAATTTTTTAAATTGGTTCCTTTTCCCAAATAAAATTTTTGCTTGAAATTATAACATAGGATCAATTAGATTAATAAATATTGGGAAGGAAGTTAAGATTAAGTAATATTTTTTGTTTGTAAACTTTAGTCTAGCATTATTATTTTAAATTCATATTCGGTATTCTCATTCCAGAATTTCACCAAATGGTAACACTTTGGTGCCCAGAGAATTTGGCTCAGTGGGTAAATAGAACACTTAAGTTTAAAATGCAAGCAAGCATCTTCTATGCTGAAAGTGAGGCTAGCATTAGAACTTGAAATGTATCCTTTGCACATTAGTTACTCTAACTGAAAATAGGAGTTATTAGTATATATAGCTATAATATGTCACAGAATAACTTTACTGCATCTAGTCAATTTAAATGTGGGCTCTGGTAGCATAGTGGTTACGAATTGGGCTGTGAACCACAAGGTCAGCAGTTCAAAACTACCAGCTGTTCCGTAGGAGAAAGATGAGGCTTTCTGCTCTCGTAAAGATTTACAGCCTCGGAAACCCTGTTCAGGGCTGCTATGGGTCAGAACCGACTCGACGGCACTTAACAACAACAACAGTCAATTTAAAGAAGCTTTTGAAAATTTCAGAAGTATGATGTCTTCAGTGTACATCTAATCCATGTATATCCCATACTCACTACTTTTCCATCTTCATTATTTGTCAGCCTCCATTTCTAATAACAACCAGTAATTTTGCAAACAAGTATACCTCATGATTTAATTGATTTTTATCGGACACAAGACTTTTTATGTCTTGTAAATGTTTATTCATATATATACAGTAATACCATAAATTCAAACTTTGGCTAAGAGTGACTTTCTAAAATAAATATATTCTCTGATGCAGGGATATTCAACTGATTCCTAAACCTGATGCAAAATGTGGATACATCAAGTCAACAATGATTGCAAATGATGTTTGTCCTAAAAAAAAATATTACATTTGTGAGAAGACGTTTGCCTGCATTGCTAATTAAAATAATTAACAAATTTAAGTCTTAATGTTTTCATTCTTTGGAAGACATTAGTAAAGAAAACTTAAGATACTTACTCTAATCAGTAGTTTATGCAAGGTTTATGAAGAATTATTTTCTCTCAAATTACCTCTGAACAAGGATAAAATAAGAAACTTTATATAGGGTAAAATTAAATAAATATAGCAATACATATAATATTATCAGTATTAATTTTTTAAAAGTCAAGAACCAACAAATTAGAAAATATATGTATTCCTGAAACCAATTCAGTTTTGTGTGACAAAACATTTTATAATTTGATTAATCACTTAATTAGATTTATTTGAATCAGTAAGCAATATAACCCCATAGCTCAAAATAGAAAAAGTACAGAATCAAGAACTGTGAAAGCCATCTCCTTTCAACTCTTGTCTCTTAATCACCAAGTCCCCTTCTCCACAGGCAAGCATGTAAATGGTTTCATGATTATTATTCCAGAAATATTCCAGTAAAGTACAAACACATACATATTTTTAAACTAAATGTCAGATTATTACAAGCAATAATCCTGCTTAATTTTGACCTCAAGATTTATCTTGAAATACCTCTGGTGTGGCACTATAGGATAAGTACTGGACTACTAAATTCAAGTTTCACAGTTCAAAACTACCAGTTGTTTCATGGAAGAAAGATGAGGCTTTCTGCTACTGTAAAAATGTATAACCTCAGAAACTTTATACAGGGTCACTATGAGCTGTAAAAAGCTCAATAATAGAACAGAGATTGGTCCGTCATCAGTACATAAGCTTAATCTTTTTATAAACAACTGTAAGTAATATACTAAATGAATTTTACAAAATAGACAAACAATTTTATTTCAATGAATATTAATAGGATAAATCTCTAGGTATGTAACTTCAGTATCAAAAGGTATGTGCATTGACTTTTCTGGAAATTTTTTGTTTGTTTTCAGTGAAAGTATATACATTAATTTTTTTCCCATTCAAAAATTCATACACAAATTATTCCATGACATTGGATGCTATCCCCACAGTGTGTCCAACAGCCTTGTCATTTCTACCTTTCCTTCCCTGTTTCCATCCCTCCAGTGGTCCTGCTTCTCCCTGATGTCTCATCTTAACAGATTGGTAAATGTTGCCCATCTGGTCTCTTAAAGTTTGTTCTCAGGAGCACATTCCTCATGGGTGCTGTTTATTTTACAGACCAATCTATTATTTGAATGAAAGACAACCTTCAAGAGTGGTTTCAGCTCCAGGTTAGCATAGTGTTTTAGGGCAGTAGTCTCAGGAATTCCTCCAGTTTCCCATTAATCCAGTAAGTCTTATATTTCCTCTATGAATTTGAGTTTTGTTCTGCGGGTTTCTCCCATTCTAACAGGGACATTTGTGTCCCTGGTCAGAGCAATCAATACTTGTAGCTGGGCACCATCTAGTTCTTCTGGTCTCAGGCTAAAGGATGTTCTGGTTCATATGGAACATTAGTCCTACAGTCTAATTACTTGCTTGGTCTTTGATTCCCTTCATTTTTCTTCATTCCAGGCTGAGAGAGAAGAGTAGTTTTATCTTAGATGGCTGCTTGCAAATTTCTAAAACTGCAGTTGCTGTTCATTAAGCATCATATTTTTATGAACAATATCATACCAATTAACCCAGATGAGCCCTAAGCCTATGGTCCTGAGACTTCAATACAGTAACTCAATCCCATGAGATGTTAGAGATGTTTAAGAAGTTTCCATAATTATGCCCCCTGGTAACCATCTAAGAAAGTTGCTTTCTGTGTGAAAATCCATTCCTGACATTTTATAAAAGTGTTTTTCTACACTATTTGTCATGTTGTAATTGACTTATTTCACTCAGCAATGTATTCTACATTCAACCATGTTATAAGATGCTTTACAGACTCATCATTGTTCTTAATTATTGCAAATTCTTTCATTTTATGCATGGTGGTGGTTATGATTATGTGCCATGAAGTAGGTTCTGACTCATAGCAACACTGTATGAGTTTCCTAGACTGTAAATCTTTATAAGAGCAGAAAAGCTCATCTTTTCCCATGAAGTAACTGGTAGATGAGAATTGCTGACCTTGTGGTTAGCTGCCCAACTCATAACCCACAAAGCTACCAGAGCTCCTTATTGTATGTATATACCATACTATGGTTATTCATGCATCCCTTAATGAACATTTAGATTGTCTCTGTCTTTTGCTTTTGTGAATAATGCTGAAAAGAACACGGGTGTGCATATGTAACTTTTTATTACTGCTCTTATTTCTTTGTATATATACCTATAAGTGGGACAGGCGGATCATATGGGATTTCTATTTCTAACTTTTTGAGGAAGCACTTAAGTGCTGTCAAGTTGGTTCAGACTCAGAGATCCTGTCTAGGGTTTCCAGGTGCAGCTGATGAACTTGAGCAGAGGACTTTGCAGATCAAACGGAGCCTGCAGTCCAATACATTAACCACAGTGCCACACCAGGACTCCAGACAAGTGGTGGCTACAGATAAATATAATATTATAAAGACATTTGTATTTTTAAAACCTAAAGGGATGTATAAAAATAGATCAAACAAACACTACTCAAAAGAGAGCTGGAATAAGTATTTCCCACCAGCAAAAGGATAATTAGGAATAAAAACAGTCACATTATGATAAAGGAATACATTCATCAAGAGTAATTAAAAAATATTCATGCATCCAAAGGTATTTTAAAATTAATGAAACACAAATTGCCAAAACACTTTCTCACCTTGACAAAATACCTCAAGTAACCCACACAGCCAACATTATACTTAATTGCAAAACACAGGTTGTTCACTGCCTTAATTCAGGAAGAAAGCCAGGCTGCCAGTTCTCACTATTAGTATTCAAAATTTTGAATGAAGTGTTCCCAGGAATAAGAAAGAGAAACAGAAAGCAAATTATGTAAATAGGCACTTCTGTTTCCTAGTCCTGGCATGGTCCTAAAGTATAAGCACTTGACTGCTAATCATAAGGTCACTGGTTCAAGTCTATGAGCCACTCCCTGGAAACCTTATTGTAACCAACTCCACATCACTTAATAACAACAACATCAATTTCCTAGCACAAGATGCTTATTGTGGGTTTACTGGTAGTCAAAAAAGAAAGAAAGAACTGAGATGATTTTGTATGCAATAGATGAATGATATGTACTATATTTCATAAAATGGAATTCTAAATTGAAATTACACTAAGATCTAGATGAAGGTATATCAAGCTAGTTATAGAAGACATAATGCTGTATAAAATAGCAAATGTAGAATATGTATACTAATAATTCAATTTATGTACGTGTCCATTCAGTTTGCATATACAAATAGATGAATATATAACTGTATAAATGCAGACTTATATCTATGATTTAAAACAGGTATGAGAAGGGAATACCACGTCCTTCCCAGGGATACTGATTTTGAATCAATTTTTTTTTTAAAGTCAATATTATTAAGTATAGAAGTTGGTTCCTATATTTGATTTTCAACGTATGGATGATGACAAGCTATGGATAACATTGTGAAGAATGGGTGTTCTAGAACATTTGATGTTCTAGAACATTTGATGTTCAGGACATCAAATGATGTGTTGCATTAGGCAAAACTGCAGCACAAAGCCTTTTTAAAGTGTTCGAGAGTAAAGATTTCAGTTTGAGAACTAGGGTGCTACTGATCCAAGCCAGGCATTCCAATGGCCTCATATGAACGTTAAAGTTGGACAATGAATGAGGATGATCATACAAAAATTGTTGATTTTGAGTTATGCTATTGAAGAATAATTTTTAAGTACCAGTGACTGCCCATCTTAAAGTGGTGCTGCAAGTTAAGGTGTTGGACTGCAAGGTCAGTTTGAACTGCAGGGTCAGTGGCTCAAGCTCGCCAGCTGCTCCTCAGAAATCCTAAACAGGGTTGGTATGGGTCAGAACTGCTGTGATAGTACTTAACAACAATAACAACAATGGACTGCCAGAATAACAAACAAATCTGTACCGGAAGAAGAACAGCAGAATGCTCCATAGAGGAAGGATGGTAAGACTTCTTCTCTCATATTTAGGGCATATTATCAGGAGGAACCAGTCCCTGGAGAAGAACATTATGCTTAGCCAAGTAGAGGGTCAGCAAAAAAGAAGGACCCCAATGAGATAGATTGGCACAGAGGCAGGAACAATGGGCTGAAATGTGACAACAAATGTGGGGATGGTGCAGGATTGGGCAGTGTTTCATCCTGTTGAGCATATGGTCACTATGAATCAGAACCAATCTGATGACACCTAAAAACAACAACAACCTGTGTTTGTTATGTTGTTTTCTATATATCCTCTGTGTTAAAATATTTCTAAAAGATAATAAAGTAATAACTTGATAAAAGTGAAAGGAAAAGTCGACAAATTCACAATTACAGATGGAAACTTCAATATTTCTCCTTAGTGATCAAAATAATAAGTAGATATGAAATCAGTAAACTTATAGAGCACCTGAACCATACCATACTATCTGACCTGAGTGATATTTATAGAACATACTAATCATCAATGTCAGAATGCACATACTAGCAAACGCACATAGGACATTTAAAATATAAGTTTAAGCTATAAAACTTACTTCAGCATAGAAAACATAATTGAAACCTAACAAAATTATTTATTTCAACATCAATGATATTAGCTAGAAATTGGTATCAGAAACATGCTTGAAATTATGGAAATTAACACTTATGGAAATGAACCACACCCTTTAAAATAATGCTAGAATTATTTAATTAACACTTATGGAAATTAACCACACCCTTTAAAATAATGCTAGAATTAAAGAAATCATGAAGGAAAGTAGGAAATAGAGAGGAAATAAAAAAAAAATGTGTGAAATGCCTAGATACATGCTTAATGCACCATTTGTCTGTCACTTTGTTGTATTGTGGTAGCTTGTGTGTTGTTGTGAAGCTGAATGCTATTCCACTTCATATTGGAATGTTTCAAATATTGAGATACCAACAAGTCAACCTATGGTGAACTTCCAGACTAAGAACAGGGTAAGAAGAAGGTATAACTAAACCTACTGAAAGAAAGTATTAAATAAGAGCTCAACATTACATTTCAAAGGGCAGCTTAAGAGGAAAAGGAAAGTTTTGTAATGAAATTGTGCAAAAACATGAAGTTAGAAAAACAAAAGGGAAGAACAAGTTCAGCATTTCTCAAGCTGAAAGAACTGAAGAAAAATTCAAGCCTTGGTTTTCAATATTGAAGGTCCTGGTGTGGCATTGTGGGTTAATGTGCTGGACTACAAAGTCAGTTTGAACTGCAAGGTCAGTGGTTCAAGCTCACTAGCCATTCCTCAGAAACCCTAAACAGGGTCGCTATGTGTTGTAATCAAATTGATGGCATGTAACAACAAGAACAGCAGGGACAATGTTTTGAAGGATTCAGGAAATTTCAAAAATAAGATAGTAGGAATGCACTGAGTCATTGTATAAAAAATAATTGGTTGACGTTCAACTATTAGAAGAGGTGTCATATAAACCAGAACCCATGTTACTGAAGGAAGAAGTCCAGGCTGCACTTAGAGCATTAGTGAAAAGCAAGGCTCCAGAAACTGATGGAGCAAAATAAAAATTCAGCTTCAACAAACTGATGTAGCACTGGAAGTGCTCACTAGTCTATGCCAAGAAAGTCTGAAAGCAGTTACCTGGCCAACCAATTGGAAGATATCTATCTATCGATCTATCTATCTATCTATCTATCTATCTATCTATCTATCTATCTATCTATCTATCTATCTATCTCTATATCTATCTATC
>NW_006409043.1:140474-162409 GCF_000296735.1 Chrysochloris asiatica | reverse complement strand
TATCGATCTATCTATCTATCTATCTATCTATCTATCTATCTATCTATCTATCTATCTATCTATCTATCTCTATATCTATCTATCTATCTATCTATATAGATATATATATGCCCATTCCAATGAAAGGTGACCCTACAGAATGTGGAAGTGATTGAACAATATCATTATATCACATGCAAGTAAAATTTGGCTGGAAATAACTCAAGATTCTAGCAGTACTTTCACAGGGAGTTCCCAGAAATTCAAACTGGCTTCAGAGGAGGATGTAGAATAAAGAATATCATTGCTGACATCAACAGGGTCTTGACTGAGAGCAGAGAATACCAGAAGCATGTTGACTTGTATTGTATTGACTATGTTTGACAATGCACCTATTCTATGAAAGTAATAAGGGATGTTTTATGAAAATTTCATTGGGAAAACTTACCCCATCCAACCTACACACTTAATCTTGCCCTTCAGACTTTTTGTTTTCAAAACTGAAAGAATGATTCAAAGGAAAATGATTTAAATCCCTGGAGGATGACAAAACTGCCTTTTTGATGTGGTATACATTAAATAATTCAGAAATATTTAGGGACAGGCTAAAAGCCTGCTGGTCATCAAGTCAATTTCAACTCATAGCAACCTTAAAGAACAGAATAGAACTCTAAAGGGTTTTGAGGGTATTAATCATTATAAAAGTAGATTATCATCTTTCTCCTGCTGAGGACTCGGTGCATTCCTTCTATCTTCTTTTGAAATGTCCTGGATCCTGCAATACATTGTCCCTACTGTTCTTGTTGTTACGTGCCATCAATTTGGTTACAACACATAGCGACCTTGTTTAGGGTTTCTGAGGAGTGGCTAGTGAGCTTGAACAACCAACCTTGCAAATCACTTTTAGATTAGCATCCCAATGCTTAATCAACTGTGACACCAGGCCTACAGAAGTGTATAGATCTAAATGGAGGATATGTCACTAAACAATAGCTTCACATTTCATTATTTTTGTTTAATAAATGTTTCTGTGGTTTTATAGAAATGCTTTTTTATTTATCTTCATGCACTGACACACACACAAACACATAGGACCCCTGGCAGGGTAGCACAGTGATTAAAGCACTCAGTTACAAAAGATTGCTATTTCAAATTCAAAAGCAGTTCCATGGAAGGCATGACAATTTGCTTCCATAAAGATTGTAGCCTTGAAAAGCCTATGGGGGCAGTTCTCCTCTCAGCTACTCCACATCCTCTTCAGTAGCTATGAGTTGGAAGTATCAGTACAGCAATGGGTTTGGTTAAGAGATTATACTTATGACTGTTGTTCCATCGAGTCTGTTCTGACTCATAGTGACCCTGTATAGGATTTCCAAGGGGTTCAAACCAACCCAGAGATCCAGTTCTTATCCTACATTGCCGCAGAGTCCCAAGTCTCAGTCAGATGAACTAAGATTGTAAAGTCACGTGGCAGTCAGTCAGGCAGTCAGTCAGGCAGTCAGATGTGGCAGGTAGACTGCTCACAACTCCAAAGACAAGCAAAAAATACAGTAGGTCACTGGCTGAATATTATACTGAAATGCGCACATTTCTGGAGTTAGAAACTCTAAAGGAAACAACACGCTCAGCGTTTCTCAAACTGATGGAATGGAAGAAAAAAATCAGTCCTCAACTTATAATATTAAAGGATTCTATGTACAAAACATTGAATGATGTGAAAATCATAATTAAAAAAAAAAAAGATTAGAGGAATACAAAGAGTTAAGGTAGCAAAAAAAAAAAAAAGGTTGATTTTCAACCATTTCAGGAGGTAGCATATGATCAAGAGCCAATGATACCATAGGAAGAAATGTATGATGCTGTGGAGGCATTGACAAAGAACAAGACTCAGGGAATTAACAGAGTACAAATTGAAACCCTTCAATAAACTGATGTGGTGCTGGAGGCACTTACTCATCTATGCCAAGAAATTTGGAGTCTTGGTGTGATGGTTTAGAACAAGCACTAGACTGCAAAGTCGGTTTGAATGACAAGGTCGATGGTTCAAACTCATCAGCTACTCCTAAGAAACCCTACGCCAGGTCGCTATGAGTTGGAACTGACTTGGTGGCACTTGACAAGATCCCTTTACTGACTCTTGTGGATCCAGGAGACAGAGGGCTATGAGACATGAGAATTGGTGGAGGAGCAGTGACAGCAGAGGCAGTAGCAGAAAAAGCAAGAGGCAGAGTTGTGGGTTTCCTGGCTCATGGGAAAAAATAGCTGAGTGCCTTCTGGTAGGAGAGCCACTCACAGAGTGATGTACCTGCAGACACTTAATCTGGAAAGCTGGTTAAGCAACCTTGCACCTAGAGCAGAGTGCCTTCAGGCTGAGGTTTATGGTGAAGTGGTGTGTCCTTTGAACATTTATTGTTGTTAAGTTCTGTCACTTGGTTCTGACTCATAGTAACTCTGTGTAGGGAGAACTACAAGAGCTTTATAACATGTGCCCAGGCAGGGCAGAGGCCTATGGGCTGCATGACTGAGGAGGTGAGGAACAGAGAGGAGTGCCTACAGACATGACTGAGAAGAAATGTTTCACACAGGAAGAACTATACCCTGTGAGTTTCCGAATCTGAATTGTAACCTGCTACCTTCTCTAATAAATCCCATAATTGCATTTTCTGTCAGTTCTGTGTGGCCATTGCAACAGACTATAGACCTTAACAGAGAAGTAGACAGTACTGTGGGATAGCAAGTAAATGACAGAACCGGTAAAGGAGAAAACAGGGTGGAAGCAGGTCTGATCTTTGCCTCACAGATCACCTTAGGCTTATATTGAGTAAGACTCTCCTTCTCCCTTGGGAAGTCAGAGAAGGTCAGAAACCACAACCATGTCATTCTTACATAAGAATATATAAACTCTCATGAAAACAGAAAGAAAGTCCATAACCAGGGGGAAATGATTTGAATATATATATATGTCCTTGTGTGGCACTGGGTTAATGCGCTTGACTGCAAGATCAGTATGAACCATAAGACAGTGGTCCAAGATTACCAGCCACTTCTTGGAAACCCTACACAGGTCACTATGAATCTGAACTGACTCGAAGGCACTTAACAACAACAACAGTAGAGAAATATTATGTGGCACTGTAGGATCAGCACTGGACTGTGAACCACAAGGTCAGCAGTTCAAACCCACCAGCTGGTCATAGAAAACCCTATACAGGGTTGCTATGAGTCACAGCTGACTCAATGACACTTAACAACAACATAGAGGTATATGGATGACAAAAAGACACAAACTTAAAACACAATAGAAACATATGAGAAGATATTGAATATTATTTATTCATTAGACAAATAAATTGAAACTACAGATCAATTCTACTATACCTTAATTATGAAAATGGTTTTAAAATTGATATTATTAAATGTTGGCAGGATGCAAACAAATGGAATTTTTATTCATTGTTGGTTAGAATGCAAAATAACACAGTCATTTAGTTTGGCAGTTTCAATTAGCAAGTAAGCACATAGATAATGGGTGTGGTTGCACGTCTCACACTGTCTCCTAAAAAGTAAGTAGTCACATGTAATTGATACAGATTAATGACTTTGAGTTCTGTTTGGCATTCATTCTCAGTCTAAATGCACAGGATAGAGCTGGAGTTTACAGAATTACCTACTAAATATGTGAGTTGTATAAACAGAGTACACAGAATGCAGCGTCTTAATCCTCATCCTACTTCACATCTCTGTTCACGTCTTACTTCTTGTCTCTGTTCGGAAATGGTATCATTAAGTAGCCTAGGTGAGGAGGGGTAGAAGTGATAGGTCTAATGCATCTCGTAATTCAGCCTCATCTCCAGTAAACACTACAGTATAGGTATAGCCCATAAAAAATCCAAGCTCCTCTGAGATGAGAGATAGAGACCTGAGAACTTCAAGTATCTGTTATCTTAACAGAACACAATTAAAGTTTTCTTGTTTGTTATTGCTTTGTTATTGTTGTTTTTCTCATTTTTCGGTAGCAACTTTCTTCTTACAAATGAAGTTGATGCTCTTTGAACAGTCATAAGAAGTCATCCTTTTTGCTGCTATACTTGCACAGTTTTCATTGTTTGACTCTTTCCAATAACTTGGAAAACTAAAGGAAATAAACAATACAATATACACACACATATATAAATATATATTTATGTATGCAGATATAATAAAGATATACATCCCCAGACATGATGGAATATGTTTACTTTTTTTTTTTTTTTTAAATCAAAATGATTGCTTTTTGCCAAAATTTTATTCTGGAGCATCATTTGAAAAATTCAGAGATGGGATTGAAATTGAAAAGTCTCCCACCCTTTAGAAAAGAAGGAGGGATGGAAATGGTGAACATAATTCCAGAAGTGGGAGAAGTTATGTTACATTGTGGGGATTGCAATTGATGGCTTGAAACAAAATGTGTACCAATTCTTCAATGGAAAACTAATTTGCTTTGCAAACCTTCATCCTCAATAAATTCTCAATAAGCCCAATGCATATATGAACTGGGGACAGCGGGGAACCTCCCTCTCTTCTTTATAGACTATTCTCCATTGTTGAGCTTAGGAATTTTCAATATATGTGTTTGCTTGTATTTATATGACAATCTTTATGTATATATGGTGCTGGTAGTGTGCCACAGAGTCGGTCCTGATTCAAAGCGACCCAGCATAGGGTTTCTGAGGCTGTAATTCTATAAAGAAGCAGCAAGTCTCATCTTTCTACGCAGAATCACTAGAAGTTTCAAACTGCTGACTGTAAGATGAACAACCTGACTTGTAATCACTACCTACTAGAGCTTCTTAGCTTCGTATATATGAGGCCCAGTGTGATGCTATGGATTAATTTGTTGAACTGCAAGTCAATTTGAACAGCAAGGTCGGCACTTCAAGCAGTTTGGCGTTGAGTCACTTTCTACTCATAGCAACCCTGTATAAGGTTTCCAAAGAGAGAGTTCCCCCATAGCGACACTGTATAGAGATTCCGAGGAATGGCTGGTGAGCTTGAACCACCGACCTTGCAGTTCAAACTGGTTTTGCAATCCAAGTCATTAATCCACAGCATCACACTATATGTATGTATTTGGGATATATGTATGTGTATGTATATAGTGGTGCTGTAAGATAAGCACTGGACTGCAAGGTCAGAAGTTCAAACTCATTAGCTGTTTCTCTGAAATCTTATACAGAGTCACTGTAAGTCAGAACTAACTCAACAGCACTTCACAACAACAACAACAACCAAAAAAGTTTATGTATGTGCATGCATATATATGTATATATATGCATTAATTTTAAAGAGTATAAACCAGAATCTATGATTATAGAATGAATTCAAACAAAATAAAATACAAACCAGTTGTTATCAAATTATATTTGACTAAGAATGACCCTAAGGAGCTCTGGTAGCGTAGTGATTACGAATCAGGCTGTGAACCTTAAAGTCAGCAGTTCGAAACTACTAGCCCGCTCTGTGGGAGAAAGATGAGGCTTTCTACTCCCATAAAGATTTACACCCTCGGAAACCCTGTACAGGGTCGCTATGGGTCGGAACCGACTCGACGGCACTTAACAACAACACAACAAGAATGACCCTATAATTTACTATGGTCCTCACAATCTAATAAAACAGAAGCATACATCTGTCTCTGCTTTTAGTCAAGATCCATCTGACATAAGCAAATGATATCCTTCATTCCACATCCACTTCTGAACCTGACTTGAATTTCTAGGTGCTTTCTGTTGATGTATGTCTGCAATAATTGAAAAATTATCTTCTGAAAATTTTTAGTTGCCTGTGAAATTAATATTTTTTTGATAATTTCTGCATTCTATTGAGTCAGCTTTTTTTGAATAGGCACAAATATGGATCTTTTACAGTCGGTTGGTCACGTAGTTGTCTTCTAAATTTCTTGGCATAAACTAGTTAGTGCTTGCAGGGTTGCATCAGTTTATTTGAAACATCTCAGTTGGTATGTTTTCTTCATTACCTTCAGTACAGCTTGAACTTCTTTCTTTATTGCCGTAAATTCTTGCTCATATGCTTACATCTGAAATGGTGAAAGTTCTACCAGTTCTTTGTGTATTTCTTCCATCTGCTCTTGATGCTTCTTGCGTCATTCGATATTTTGTCCATGGCAACCATGAATATTGAAATCTGAGGTTTAAAGGATTTCTTCAGTTCTTTCAGCGTAATAATTGCTAAGCACGTCTTTCACTTTTAACTCCTAACTCATTATTTGCACATTGCATTGTAGTACTTTACTTTGTCTTCTTGAGCTGCCTTTTGAACATTTTCTGTTGAGTTCTTTTACTTCATTTCTCCCAAACATTTTACATACTCTACATTCTAGAGCAAAGTTCGGAGTCTCTTCTGACACCTATTTTGGTTTTTCGTTTCTTTTTAATAGACTTTTTTTCTTTCTTCATATATAATCAACTTGATGTTGTAATTTGGCTCGGGTGGATTTGTTTCGAATTTTCTTCAGCTTAAATATGAATTTGCACATGAGCAGTTGATGGTCTGTTCCATAGTCAGATCCTGTCCTTGTTCTGACCATTGATATTAACTTTCCTATCACCCCTTTCCACAAATGTAATCACTTTGATGACTTTTTATTCTTTTTAGTTTTCAATAATTTCATAAGCATACAAAAGCTGGACAATTAATAAGGAAGATTGAAGAAGAATTGTTGCTTTTGAATTATGTGTTGTAGTTGTTAAATGTTGTCAAGGAGCTTCTGATTCATAGCAATCCTGTATAGGATTTCCGAGGAGCAGCTGATGTGCTTAAACTCTGACCTTGTGGTTCAAACTAACATTGCAGTCCAGTGGATTAACCTGTGAAATGCCACATGGCGTTGTTGTTGTTGCTGTTATGTGCCATCAAGTCGGTACCGACTCATAGCGACATTGTGCACAACAGAATGAAATACTACCCAATTCTGGGCTAACCTTACTATCATTGCCACACTTGAACCCATTGTTGCTGCCACTTTGGCAATCCATCTCGCTGGTGGTCTTCCTCTTTTTCTATGACACTCCACCTTACCAAACATGAGATCCTTCTCCAGTGACTGGTCCCTCCTACATATGTCCAAAGTATGAGAGATGAAGGTTAGCCATCGTGGCCTCCAAGGGGCACTTCTTTCAAAACGAATCTATTGGTTCTTTTGGCAGCCCATGGCAACACCATAACTCAAAAGCATCAATTCTTCTACGGTCTTTCTTATTCACTGTCCAGCTTTCACATGCATATGAGGTGATTGAAAATACTATGGCTTGGGTCAGGCGCACCTTAATCTTCAAATTGACATCTTTGCTCTTCAACACTTTAAAAAAGGTCTTGTGCAGCAGATTTGCCTAATGCAATATGTCATTTGATTTCTTCACTTCTGCTTCCATGAGTGTTGATAGTTGATCCAAGAAGATTGAAGTCCTTGACAACTTCAATCTTTTCTCCATTGATGCTGTTTATTAGTCCAGTGGTCCACTGATGCTGTTTATTGGTCCAGTGGTGAGGATTTTTATTTTCTTTACACTGAGATGCAATCCATACCAAAATCTGTGCCCCTTGTTCTTCATCAATAAATATTTCAAGTCTTCTTCATTTTCAGGAAGTAAAGTTGTATCATCTGCATATCACAGATTGTTAATGAGTCTTCCTTCAATCCTGGTGCATGTTTTTCTTCATATAATCCAGCTTCTCAGATTATTTGCTCAGCATGCAGGTTGAATAAGTATGGTGAAAGAATGCAACCCTGTCACACACCTTTCTTAATTTTAAACCATTCAGTGTTCCCATGTTCTGTTTAAACAACTGCCTCTTGGTCCATGTACAGGTTCCTTAAGAGCACGGTTAAGTGTTCAGGAATACTCATACTTTGCAATGTTGTCCATAGCTTTTCATGAACCACACAATCAAAAGCCTTTGCATAGTCCATAAAACATAGGTCAACATCTTTCTGATATTCTCTGCTTTCAGCCAAGATCCATCGGACATCAGCAATGATGATATTCCTTATTCCACATCCTTCCTCTTCTCAATCCGGCTTGAACTTCTGGAAGTTCTCTGTCAATGTACACTTGTAGACATTTCTGTATTACTTTTAGTAAAACTTTACTCACATGGGATATCAAAGAGATTGTCCGATGATTTCTGCATTCCATTGGGTCACCTCTCTTTGGAATGAGCATAAATATGGATCTCTTTCAATAAGTTGGCCAGATAATTGTCTTCCAAATTTCTTGGCAAAGATGAGTGAGTGCCTCCTGTGCTGCCTCACTTTCTTGAAATATTTCAATTTTTATCCCATCAGTTCCTGGTGCCTTGTTCTTTGCCAATTCCTTCTATACACCTAAGACTTCTTCCTTCAGTATCATTGGCTCTTGATCATATGCTACCTCTTGAAACATGTTAGAAATATTAAATATACCATTGACTGCTCATAGTCCTGATTATATTCTATAGGATAAGCACTGGAATGCAAGGTCAGCAGTTCAAATCTCCCAGCTGCTTTTAGGAAACCCTGTATCAGGTCACTATGAATAGGGCCAACACTTAACAACAACAAAAGCAGTTTGCCAAAAGAACAATAAGATCAGTTATGGCAGAAGTACAGCCAGAATTTTCCTCAGAAGCAAGGATGGGGGGAGACTTTGGCTCACATTGTTAGGACATGTTAACAGTGGGAAGTACTTTTAGATAGGGGCATCATGCTTCATAAAGTAGTAGACTAGTTTAAAAAAAAAAAGAGAGAGGGAGAAGGAGAAGATTCTCAATGAGAATTGACACAGTGTCTATAGCAATGGGATCAAGCATATTAACAATCATGAGGATGTCACAGGACTGTGTGGAGTTTTGTTCCTTTGTACACAGTGCCACTATGAGTTAGAATGTATCCGGTAGCACCTAATTACATCAACAGCAACTACAAAACCATACGTGTTGTGTAGAATAGTGCTTCATAAAATTTTCAAGGCTGTGATATTTTGGAAGTAGATTTACCAGCCACTTCTTTGGAATCCCTTCTAAAATGGTTAAAACCTCTAACCTTTCAGTTAGTAATTGGATGCTACCCAGTGAACAATAGAGATTATTAGCTACTGGAATAAGTGGCTTACATGTTGGGAGAGGGTGATGAATCATCTTCCCACTTCCAAGGACTGCTGGCTCCTGTACGGGACAGTCCAATCCAAGAGAAATAAGATATTTGGCCTTGAAGGAAGTTCTGTAATGAAAGAACATGTTTATTAGTAAAAATGTTTTTTCTGATTCTGAAATGAAATTAATAATCTCACCAATAATATTTTATTTTTGTGAAAACAAATCTTTCAATAAATATCAAGTACAATATCAGCCTGATTACATTCAAGTTATGAAATAGTGAAAACTCAGATATTGTTATTTTATTAAAGGTACATCCATAATTTAGATAGAAATTAGCAATTTCTTAGATTAGCTATTTTTATTTATGTTCAGCACTGAAATCTCTTAAATTTTCTTCAAAATATTGTTATGTTTCCAAAATAAAGTTGTATAGACAAATTCTAATGTGTACTCTGATGTATGACTTCAATACTAGGAGGTTTCTATTAATGTTACTTTATATTTTTGTTACACAAGTACTGAGCTTTTTCTCTAATAAATGAAATTCCTGAGGAAGTCCTTTTGCTATCAAACTCAGTGTTTGCATAGTTGTCTGGATAATTACTTAGCAATTGTTTTAAATTTTTTATTGTGAATTGAGTGACAGTTTACATGGGAGAACATTGGTTTTACAGCCATCCTATCATATTTCATTTCATTGCAATGATTACAATCCTCTCCATGCATCATCATTCACCCGTATTTGCTTCTATTGCTTTTGTTTTTTGAATGTACACAAAAACCCTCAGGAACATATAATCATTTAAACAACCAAAGGGCACATTCAGCAAGCCTGCCTCCTGGCTGCCAACACACAGCCTTTCTCTTTCCGTGAGTCTAGAGTCATCAGCTGCTCTATATCTCCATGCCATCATCTCTGGCTCCATCTCTGGTGTTGCTACCTTTCTGGATAGGGTCCCACATTCTGCTTGTGCTCTTCTCCCTTTATGGTCCTAGGGCCCTCTGTTCTTGGAATGTAAGATTAACTACTCCCCCTTTTTGTTAAAAAGAAACTGTTATCTAACTAGTAAGCAAGTTTATCAAAGCCCATGAACATACTCCAATATTATCTCACTTGATCTCTTCAAATATACTGTGAAGAAAATTCAGTTTTTATAACCTCATCCACACCATTTCCAAGTGAAGAAACAAATAACTAGTGTAATTGAACTAAATTAAAATTGTCTGACTGTACATTTTATTTTTCTGCACTCTGAGTTTATTTTCAACGTATTTGTTATTATTATTTTTACATGTGCCCTTGTGCCTTTGAAAAGATGATGAGAGCTTAGGCTTTTGCCAAGAAAAACAAAACAAAAATAAAAACTACAAATATGGATCTAAACATAAAAGATCACATTCAATTTCAGAGTTCACAGATTGTCTATGAAGGTATCTGTGAAAAACTTTGAGACCTGTAGATTTTGAAATTTTGTTTTATATTCTTTCTATATATACATGAACTCTGGTGTAAAATTTCCAACCAACAAAAGGATTACCAAATAATAAACATTTTAGCAATGTTCTTATGAAACTGTATAATTCCATTAAAGGTATAAAGTTAAGTACACTATTTAATGTACAGAAGCTCAGGTAGCATAGTGGTTACAAATTGGTCTGCTATCCTCAGGGTCAGCAGTTTGAAACTACCAGCTGTTCCATGGGAGAAAGATGGGGCTTTCTGCTCCCATAAAGATTTACAGCCTCGGAAACTCTATACAGGGTCACCATGAGTCGGAACTGACTCTACGGCACATAACCACCACCAATGGACAGAAACTCCATACAAAGTTAAATGCTTTAACATATTCCAAAAAGATATTGCTCTACTTCCTACTTGAGTGAATAGCAACTGGTATCTTAAAGATCATGGGTGGCCACCTAAGGTGAAACTATTGGTCTTGCTCTGTCTGGAAGAAAGAATAGTAATGAAAATTGAAGATCTTGGAAACAATTAGTCAAATGGATTAATGGGCCAAGTGAACATCAGTCTCTATGATCCTGAGACCAGAGCAACTAGATGGTGTCAGGCTCATACTATCAACTACTACAAAAGAGGGCAACATTATAAGATCCTGGATAAAGTTGGTAAAAATGTTGAGCATATCCAAAATCATAAAAATAGGCCATGCTTAATGGTCAGCTAGAGACTAATGGAAATCCAACACAATGGCCATTGGCCAGCATTCAGATCTGGAACTGAACTCATCCTGTGCCTCAATTTTCAACAAAGCGATAGATAGGTGTACAGAGGGTGGGAACAACAGTACTTATGAAGCACATAATCATTTGAGGTAAAATGTACAGCATTTACGTAAGGACAAAATTTAGGAGGTTTGGAAAAGAAGGATGGAAGAGAAACAGGAAACACAGGGAGGAAGTAGGATAGGGGAGGTTGCATCAAGGAAATTGCAATCATTAGCATGAAACTAAGCATATCATTGGTTGAATGCAAAACTTATGACCTGCTCTGTAAACTTTCATGTACTTCACAATGTTGTTGTTACTAAGTGACATCAACTTGGTTCCAACTCATAGCTACCACCTGTAGGGTTTTCAAGGAGTAGATACTAGGAATGAACTGCCAACCTTGAGGTTAGTAGTCCAATGCTTACCTACAGCATCACATCTGTACCCTAAGTTCAAAATGAGAAGTTAAAAAGAAAAATTAAATACTAGATGAGCAAACACTTCTCATATATATTCCTGACTATTACTAGCCATAGAAATCCTTTATTGTGTACATAAGAAGATTACAAGGACATTTCTCATTAAAATTTAATTATCACTTTAGTTTTAACAGAGAGATTTCTCACTCACTCCATTTACTGAATACTTTTCGATATATTATACTTAATTTCCATGAACATACTTTTTACCTTGCTGTGTAAAAAAATCTCTGCATTTTTCTTAATTTATCCCATCAATCACAATCATGGTTTTATAGAGTAAAAGGAAATTATTTTACACTACAAATGCCTTCTTTTGGGTTTCAATTTTTGCTTTGTTTTCTTGATATTTTTTTCATTCATATTTTTAAAAATTGATATTTTTGATTGCTGAATGTCAAGTACAAGAATAATTGGACTGCTATTGAGAAATGAAAGATTGTTAGTATGTTCAAATTTATTTTCCATACACCTTTAAAAGGTATGATATATCTGGAACGTTACACTATATTATTTCTATAATAGAAACAATAATAAATCACTTCTACATTTCAAAGAAAAACAAGTAAGATTAAGAGATCGTTTCACTTTTGTTGTGATGCTGTAGGATAAACTCAGGATTGCGAACCACAAGACCATCAGTTCAAACCAACCAGCTGCTCCTTGGAAAGAAACTCTGTACAGGGTCACTATGAGTCAGAACCAACCTGATGCTACTTAACAACAGCAGCAATAACTATGAGTTAAATATTATAAATAAGAAGGATTTTGCATACTTCTTGATTTTACATTCTTCTAGAATGATGCTTTTAGTTCAATGGTCATGCTGTACTTTTTATTTTATTAGTTTTTGTTTGTTTGTTATGTGCCATCGAGTCGATTCCGACCCATAGCGACGCTATATAGGGTTTCCGAGGGTGTAAATCTTTACAGGAGTAGAAAGCCTCATCTTTCTCCCGTGGAGCAGCTGGTAGTTTCGAACCGCTGACCTTAAGGTTCGCAGCCCAATTCGTAATGTAATGTTTTTTCTCATAGACTGAAACTGAATTTCTATGGAATTCTCTGATTGAAATATACATACACTTTTCCTTAACAAATTATGATACATTTGAAAATGCAATTTTTCATATAAATTGATCTTTGACTTTATATACACTATACTGTGAACACTCTAACTGTTTTTTTTATTTCTAGTTATATTTCTGACTTTACCATAAACAGTGCCTGAGTCTGAGTCAACTTACAACTATCAACAGTGGTAAGCACTCAAAAGTTAATAGACATTAGGAATTACCCATCACAAATTGCAAACACATAAAATGTATGGTGGAAAACTGAAACTATACGTCACCACTTCTTCTTTATCTTCTATTTTGACGAGGGTGGAGTTCATTTTCTTGCACATTTTCTTACTTTCTTCAAATGTCTTAAATTCATGTGAAAAATAATAACAGTTCTCTCCACAACATGACCATCTAAGTTTACATGTACTGGTTTCATATCCTTGAAAACAAAAGTGTTCAGACACTACTCAGTGTGTTTTCAGAGAGAAATAGTAGTTATCTGAGAGATTATGGAATCTTTCTTGAGTTCTTATGAAAACATTTTGTTTTATAGAACTTTTAACTTCATTTCTATTCTCTGTAAAGAGCTTAGTCTTGGAAGAGAATCACATTTATTTCTATCCCTCCAATTCCATGCACACTAGAATTAGACATCTGGTAGCGTAGTGGTTACGAATCGGGCTGCGAACCTTAAGGTCAGCGGTTCGAAACTACCAGCCGCTCCGCGGGAGAAAGATGAGGCTTTCTACTCCCGTAAAGATTTACACCCTCGGAAACCCTGTACAGGGTCGCTATGGGTCGGACCCGACTCGATGGCACTTAACAACAACAACAACAACAGGATTAGGTATAACAAGATTGGTAATTTCCCTCATTCTCTAGATTGAGAAATATTTACAGGTATGGAACAGATCTCAGCATATTATCTGAACTTCACACCTATAATAACTGGTAGAATGAAATTTTTAAAATATCAAGGAGTCCTAGAATATTTTTAGTAGAAAAATAGCTGCTTTTGAGATCCATTTACTTAGGTACACATAGAAAAATCTGACCTCTTATTTTTATTTTATGAATTTGTTTAAACTAAATAAGAATTTGGATTCCTGGTATGTGTTATAGGATCATCATTGAACTGCAAACCACAAGGCTAGCAGTTCAAACCCACCAGCTGCTCCTTGGAAAGAAATCCTGTACACAGCTGCTTTGAGTTGAAATGGACTCAGTAGCAATTAACAACAGCAATAACAAGTGAGAATTAGACTTGGAGTTATAAAATAGTTTTATATATAAGAAATTTTGAACAAAGAGACTCTGGTATCAATTAAGTAATGAATACATACTTATTTCTGATGATGTCTCAGTTTTACATGGGCATCTGTCTCCTTGCAATATATTGTCCAATGAAGTATTCACTTGTCCATCTGCCTGATGACACTGAAAAACTTAATTCAACATTTTTAGCTCACGGATAAGCATAATGTACAACTGAATTAATATACAATATTATGGACCATTTTTATTTCTGTGATTTTGCGGCATCTCTTCTCTATGTGATTTCCATATCTGCACCTCATATATTAGGATACTCTGGTAGCGTAGTGGTTACGAATCAGGCTGCGAACCTTAAGGTTAGCGGTTCGAAACTACCAGCCACTCCGCGGGAGAAAGATGAGGCTTTCTACTCCCATAAAGATTTACAACCTCGGAAACCCTGTACAGGGTCGCTTTGGGTCGGAACCGACTCGACGGCACTTAACAACAACAACAACAACAACAACAACCTCATATATTAAAAATACATTAATGGATTGAGAAAAAGACTTCCTATTACTCTATTACAGTATAATAATAAAAAAACACACACACACAACAAAGTTCTGTCCTCAAGGAATTCACTCATTGTAATGTGGAGACTATGCAATTAGAGAGAGTCCTGGTATGGTGCTGTGGGTTAATGTGTCAGACCGCAAAGCCATTTGAACTGAAAGGTCAGTGGTTTAAGCTCACCAGCTGTTCCTTGAAAACCCTATACAGGGTCGCTATGGGTCAGAATCAGCTCGATGGCTCTTAACCATAACAACAACAACAGTGAGTGGTAGGAAAGAGAACAAGTTATATTAGAACATTCTTGATGACTATAATTAGTTTTTCAAAATAGTGAAGTAGAACATAATACATTAGGTTAGTCCAATCTTATTTGAGAGACAGAATATAAATTGTGTATGTGAGATTTTAGGGAAATAATGCTGTAAAGCAAAACAAAAATTAGGCAAAAACAACAACAACAACAAAAAAAAAACACTACTTTCTCCCTCAAAAATATATTAAGTTTTCAACAATAGTTATGAGTCATATAACATTTTCCATGAAAGTGACTAGCCTAAATTTAACAAAGATTTCTTATTAAGCATTGTCAAGACAATATGTTTAAAGAATGAAGAATTAATAACAATTGACATGTTATTATAAAGGACCAAATGGCAAATGGGGATTCTTGAATTGAAAAGGACAATTACTGAAGCAGTAAATTTAGTAAAAGAGATTAACTAGGAGATTTCAACTGGAGAAAAAAAAAATTGCAACACTTAAAGATAGATTAATAGAGGGGATGAAGAACAGAGGGAAAAAATAATTATGAAAAGTGAAAAGTATCAGAGAAATACGTGACAACAAATGGGCCTTTCCAGTCAAATATGTTGTTGTTGTTGTTAAGTACTGTGGAGTTGGTTCTGGCTCATAGTGATCCTGCACAGGGTTTCCGAGGCTGTAAATCTTTACAGGAGCAGAAAGCCTCATCTTTCTGCAGTGGAACAGCTGGTAGTTTCAAACTGCTGACCTTGTGGTTCGCAGCCCGATTTGTAACCACTATGCTACCAGAGCTCCTTGCCAGTAGAATATGGCAACATATAAAAATCATTATACATCATGGTAAAGTTACATTTATACCAAAAAATACAAAGTAGCTCTAATATCTAAAAATCAGTTAATGTTACATTCCATATTGATTGCTAGAATAAATAAAAACAATTGACATTCAAATACCGATGTAAAAAAGAGAAATAATTAAAAGCAAGTCCTGGTGTGGCACTGTGGGTTAATGCACCAGAATGCAAAGTCGCTTTGAACGGTAATGTCAGGGGTTAAGCTCACCAGTTGCTCCTTGGAAACCTTGTATATGATCAGAATTATGACTCAGAACCGACTCAACGGCACTTCACAACAACAACGTGTACATAATACTTTAAGACTGAGTCCAAAGAACTTTTACTCTACTGCCAATTATTACTTAATGTGTATTCAAATGTTTTGCATGAAAACATCACATTTTGTTCATCCATTTATCAGTTGATGGACATTTTGCTTATAAATTATGCTACTTTGAATATTTTGTATGTCTTTGTGTGGACATATATTTTAATTTATATTCATTTCATTTATCTTAGTCATATACTTAGAAGATGGTTGGTCATAGGGTTACAATATGTTTAATGTTTCTGGAACTTTCCACTATTTACCAAATTGACTGCATAAGTTTATATTTCTCTCAGCAATAAATTAGAGGCCCAGGTTTTCCATATCTTTGCCTATACAAAATATTGTCTGTCTTTTTAGTAGGGCTACGTAAGTGGGTATAAGTGGTATCTCATTATAGTTTTAATTAGCATTTTCCTAATGACTAATAATGTTGAGCATGTTTGCATGGGCTTATTGGCAATGTTTAAGGAGCTCTGGTAGCATAGTGGTTACGAATCAGGCTGCGAACTGCAAGTTCAGCAGTTCGAAATTACCAGCTCTTCTGCAGGAGAAAGATGACGCTTTCTGCTCCCGTAAAGATTTACAGCCTCGGAAACCCTGTACAGGGTCGCTTTGAGTCGGAACCGAGGCCACGGCACATAACAATAACAACAACAAGAATAACCTAGTTATTCTAGACTGCTAACTACAAGGTAAGCAGTTCAAATCCACAAGCCACCCCTCAGAAACCGTATATAAGGCTTCTATGACTCGATGGTACTTAACAACAACAATAATCACATGGAGTCCTGGTGTTATGTTGTGAGATAAGCGTTGGACTGTTAACTACAGTCAGCAGTTCAAACTCACCAGCTGCTCCTCAGAAAGCTTATCAGAGTTGCTATGGTTCAGAACTAACCTGACAGCACTTAACAACAATACGTGCATGCAAAGAAGCTCAACATTATTATTAAGAAAATGCTAATAAAACTACAGTGAAATAACACTTCACACCCACTATGGTGTCTTTATCTAAAAAAGACAAACATGTAGAAGCAAGCATATGGAAAGATGGACCCCCTATTCATTGCTGGGTGAGGAATATAAAATTGTGCATTAAATTTGGAAAAACAGTTGGAAGTTCATCAAAAGTTAAACAAAGAGTTACTATTAACCCATCCATCTTCTAAGTATAAATGAAAAGAAGAGATAAATGAAAGATGAGTGATTAAAACATACTTACATACAAAGTCATGTACATAAATATTCAGAGTATCATAATTTGTAGACAAAAAAAAAAAGATTGGCAGAAACTACCAAGGCTCAGAACCATAGTCTTTGGGGATATTATAGTCCACTGTAATAACATAGTCCACAAAGACAATGTTCTACATCCTACTTTGGTGAGTAGCAACTGGGATCTTAAAAGCTCATAAGTGACTATCTCTTAGTTTCTTCCTGTCTTTGAAAATCAAAGATGCTTGGGATAATTAGCCAAATGAACTAATAGTCTACATGAACACCAGTCTTCATTACTCTAAAACCAGAAGAACTAGATGTTGACAGCTACCACAATCAACTGCTCTGAAATGGACCACATTATAAGGTCCTTTATAGAACTGGAGAAAATATGAAACAAAACTCAAAATCATAAAATAGACCATACTTACTTGCCAGATAGAGACTTGTATAACTATGGTCAGTATTCACTCGTCAGGTCTAGAACTGAGCACGCCATGTGACTCATTTTTCAACCAAGTAATAAATTGGTATATGGGGACACAACAACACTAGTGAGGTACACACAGCATAAAATTGTCAACAATTTGACATCTAAAGGACAGTATTTACCCAATGACAAAGTTCAGAAGGGTTGGTAAAGAAGGAAGAAAAACAGGGAGGAAGTGGAATTAGTGATGTTACATTGAGGGGCTTACAATCATTGAGATGAAACTAAGTATAGGATTTGTTGAATGTAAAATGATCTGCTCTGTAAATCTTCACTCAGTTTATAATAAATGGCCATCGACAGACACAGAAACAAAATCTGATGCATTCATACAATGCACTATCATTGAACCACAAAAAGATGAAACTTGGAAACACTGTGCTAAGTGAAAGAAGAGAGGAACAAAAGGCTACTTATTTTATGTGTTCATTTACATAAAATGCCCAAGCTAGGCAAACCCATAGACATAGAGAGTAGATTAGTAGTTACTCAGAGCTGGAGGAAGGTAGGAATGGGAATTAACTGCTAATGGATACAAAGTTTCTTTTAGGATGATGAAAAGGTTCTGAAATTGATTATAGTGATGGTTGCACAATTATAAATATATTAGAAATGACTGAATTTTACATTTGATCATTTACATAGATGAATTGTATAGCAAGTGAATTCTATTTAAATAAAACTCGTGTGTGTGTATGTGTGCTTGGTCTTCAAGCAAGGAAGCACTGGGCCCAAGTACATCTATACCATTATAAACCAATAATTACACTACCAAAATGTTTACAATGTCATGGTTGAGAAACCCTGAAGTAAAGGAAAATATTTCACATGCACAAAAAAAAGTCATAAAATTAGTTTTAGAAACAAAGAAATAACTTTCGGTTAGAGAATTAGAAAACACATCATGGAGGAATTTCAAAAGTCACCAATGTCCTCTCTGATGAATTGTGAGGAAGCATATCACGTTTACAGAAAAGATACATGCAAGAATGTATGTATCTTTCTCTGGGGGAGAAAGATTTGCAGGTTCAGGAAACCCTCTGGAGCAGTTCTACTCTGTCCTATAGGGTCTCTATGATTCACAATCAACTCACTCGACGGCAGTGTGTTTGCTTTTTAGTTTATGAGGAACTTTGTAAATGAACAAGTGATTACACTAAAAGTGAAGGGAGAAGTTTTGTCTGAGGAGAATTAGTGACCAAAGCTAAGGAACTATTAAAAGAAGGAAATTAGTAAAACAATAATTCACTAGAGAGGAGATGTGTGGTTAAGGCCTGTAACTTACCCATGAATCCCGTGTATCTAGTTATTAAAAGTAGAAGGAAACAGATGATTCCAAGGATGACTACATTGATAAGCCAGGTAACCGGAACCAAAAACTCTGTCAAGAAAAGACATTCATGAGATCAGCCAGGAAAAGTCTTAATTAATTATCAAGGATTAAAGTAACACTGTTCCATAAACTCAGAGCCCCAGCTCTAGAGTATCATTAAACTTGAAATTATAAATTCAAAAAGATAAGACTGACCCATTTAAATAAACTGTGTCCTGAGAGTTAGATGCCTGGGTTCTACTTCCTAGTCTATTATATATTTCTTAGGGAAATAGCTTATTCTAACTTTAGCAAAATATTATCTATGTCCATCTCAATAATTTATGACTATTCAGTAGTATATTAGACATATGTACTTATATTTGAAGATATGAAGATCTTTCCAAAATGTATTTGTATGAATCATACAAATATTGATCCACAAACAAAAGATAAGTATTATTTTATAATTTTCTCATTGGAACCTCATTGATGTTTTCAACATCAGAGTAGCCAGAGATACTGCACAGCAAGAAATGTAATCATAAACACATCAAAGAGTTTGGTTGTTTCTTGAAATTTCATAGAATGAATCTACAATGACACCAGGTGACTCATAACTATTTCCAAACAACTACAGAAGAAACCATTTCCTCATTTGACTCTCAAGGTTATGAATACTTGAACGCAGCACTCAAATAACATCAATTTTCATTATGTACAGTGATACATCCAAAATTTTCCACATTCTGGTTATATTAAAATGTGCATCTACATCCACAGCTGATGACAGCTTTGAGCATGCACATGAAATAATTCTGTCAAATAGATGAGTGATAGTGGATTGTGTGACAAGTCATTTATAAACCAACCACAGCTCTGCCTGTGAAATAGTCCACTACACACTTTGGTTTTGAAAACTTTGTGCAAGATGGGTACCTAAACAACTCACAGAAGAGCACAAACAGAAGCATTTGGACATCTGCAAACAAAATTTCTACTGATACTCAAAGGAAGGTAAAAGTTTCTTTAAAAAATTACTCTGTTAACAATATATGAATTCATCACTATGAGCCTCAGAGTAAATAGCTGACTATGGAATGAAAATATCCTTAATTGTTGACTAAGAAAAAGTTCCAAAGTCAACTATCAACTGGAAAATTGATGCTTACAGTTTTCTGGGATCCTCAAGGGCCAGAATTGAAACACTATTAGGAAAAAGGTTCAACAATCCACAGTAGTCATTACTGTGAGATGCTCACTGAGTTAAAACCTAAACTTTAATTAGGATTAAAAGCAGAGGACTGCTATCCAAGGGCCTTGTGTTCTTGCATGACAATGCACATCCACACACCTCTGCCCACACTGCTGACACTCTGTATAAACTTTGTTTTGAGGTGCTAAAGCATACTCCCTATAGTCCTGATCTTGCTCTATCAGACTTTCACCTATTTTGTCCCCTAAGAGCAGCCCTTGGAGGACAAGGATTCACCTCTGATGAAGTAAAGACACCAGCACATTCATGGCTCACATGTCAGTCAGCCTAAAACATTTTTTAATAAGGGAATGAAAAAACTTGTTGACAGATAGACAAAGTGTGTTGAAAGGAAGAAGATTATGTTGAAAAATGATGTAGTTGTCTTTTTGAAATGTTGATTAAATTCTACAGCCAGAGTGCAAACAATTTTTGACTCATCCTTGTACTAAGGATTTGATTTTCAGTGTTTCTTTTTCATCTAGTTGTCAGATACAGTTTAAGCAACCCATGTAGACAGAAAAATTAAGTGATTCAGACTAATGGATTTTGTCTTAAATTAGTTACTTGAATCACATAGACATAGGCTAAGGAATTGGAAAATAGTTGAAGGTAGGTAGGTTCTATATATAAACTTTACCATTTTCTTTAGATGATCTAGTTCTTCTCATTTTCACCTGATTGGAGTGTGAATTGTCTATTTCCAGTTCTGTGTAAATTATCTGCTGTTTTATTTCTGAAGATTAAAACAGAGAAATAGATATTGTTTCACATTCACATTATTCCTCAAAAAGCATGTAGGTTATTGCTATGAGTGAATAAAATTAACCGAATAGATCTTTTTCTTCCAAATAAAGGAGAATGATATAAATTTTTTCTGATTATCATATAAACCCTATCATGTAAATTATTTTAGATGATAAAAATCTTGGAATTAAACAAGACATAATTTATAACAAACTACTTTAGAGAAATTGTCTGAGAACAGACAATTAAATCAAGAAGTTAGTGAGAAACTTTACTTTTTTTTTGCATCTCCTTTTTGGATGAAAGTTGTTTCACATCTTTATACATTACATAGTTTTCACTCATATATGAAAAATTTTGAAATATAATTTTAAAAAACATATATTGACATGTTTTTCTTTCTTAACATTTTTGTATCATTTTATCTGGGTTCTTGTTATATCACTAAGAAAAATATGTCAATATCTTACAAGACAAAATAATAATAATATTTTTTTATGAAAGAAACAAATGTAAATTGCTACAATTTGATGAACTTAGCCTATGCTTAGGGATACAGTAGCTCAAAATACCAACTGAGAGAAGGAGTCTTCACATCAAGTATCAATCCCCTCTGTATAGGGTCAGGGAATTAAGACATTGACTACCTATAATGGGGGGGTGATTAAAGCAAGAAGTGACTGGCTTACAATTTTTCAAGAGGAAGTTTAGGTTCAGAGTGTGTGGGGGTAGGTAGGGTCCCCACTGAATAGTCTTCATCTTGTCTAGA